>NC_086452.1:302724338-302870756 GCF_028390025.1 Pseudophryne corroboree
TTATTCATTTATGTACCAGAAGATAGAAGTAGAAAAGTTCTAACAGAAACCACAAAGCTCATCTACAGCCACAACACACTGGATACGCCCAATCTCATCTGATGTTGGAAGTTTAGTAGTGTTGGGCCTGGTTAGTACTTGGATGTGAGACAACCTGGGAACACAAGGTGCTGTAGGTTTTTTTTATACTGCCAACACCATTCTGTTGATGCATTCTATTTTCAAACGTATTCAGTTATGTACCAGTAGCTAGAAGTAGAAAAGTTCTAACAGAAACCACAAAGCTCATCTACAGCCACACCACACTGGATACGCTCAATCTCATCTGATCTTGGAAATGAATCAGTGCTGGGCCTGGTTAGAATTTGGATGGGAAACCTCCTGGGAATGCACGGTGCTGCAGATATTTTTATACTGCCAACTCCGTTCTGTTGATGCATTCCATTTTCTAACTTTTTTATTTATTTACCAGTAGTTAGAAGTAGAAAAGTTCTAACAGAAACCACAAAGCACATCTACAGCCACACCACACTGGACACGCCCAATCTCATCTGATCTTGGAAGCTAAGCAGTGTTGGGCCTGTTTAGAACTTGGCTGGGAGACCACCTGGGAATATGAGGTGCTGTAGGTATTTTTATACTGCCAACACCGTTCTGTTGATGTATTCCATTTTCAAAATTATTCATTTATGTACCAGTAGTTAGAAGTAGAAAAGTTCTAACAAAAACCACAAAGCTCATCTGCAGCCACACCACACTGGATACGCCCAATCTCATCTGATCTTGGAAACTTAGCAGTGTTGGGCCTGGTTAGTACTTGGATGGGAGACCACCTGGCAATACAAGGTGCTGTAGGTATTTTTATACTGCCAATACCGTACTGTTGATGCATTCTATTTTCAAACTTATTCATTTATGTACCATTAGTTAGAAGTAGAAAAGTTCTAATAGAAACCACAAAGCTCATCTACAGCCACACCACACTGGATACGCCCAATCTCATCTGATCTTGGAAGCTAAGCAGTGTTGTGCCTGGTTAGTACTTAGATGGGAGACCACCTGGGAATACAAGGTGCTGTAGGTATTTTTGTACTGCCAACACCGTTCTGTTGATGCATTCCATTTTCAAACTTATTCACTTATGTACCAGTAGCTAGAAGTAGAAAAGTTCTAACAGAAACCACAAAGCTCATCTACAGCCACACCACACTGGATACACCCAATCTAATTTGATCTTGAAAGCTAAGAAGTGTTGGGCCTGGTTAGTACTTGGATGGGAGACAACCTGGGAATACAAGTTGCTGGAGGTATTTTTATACTGCCAACACCATTCTGTTGATGCATTCCATTTTCAAACTTATTCATTTATGTACCAGTAGCTAGAAGTAGAAAAGTTCTAACAGAAACCGCAAAGTTAATCTACAGCCACACCACAGTGGATACGGCCAATCTCTTCTGACCTTGGAAACTAAGCAGTGCTGGGCCTGGTTAGTATTTGGATGGGAAACCACCTGGGAATGCAAGGTGCTGCAGACATTTTTATACTGCCAACTCCGTTCTGTTGATGCATTCCATTTTCAAACTTTATTCATTTATTTACCAGTAGTTAGAAGTAGAAAAGTTCTAACAGAAACCACAAAAATTATCTACAGCCACACCACACTGGATACGCCCAATCTCATCTGATCTTGGAAGCTAAGCAGTGTTGGGTTTAGTTAGTACTTGGATGGGAGACCACCTGGGAATACAAGGTGTTGCAGGTATTTTTATACTGCCAACACCGTTCTGTTGATGCATTCCATTTTCAAACTTATTCATTTATGTACCAGTAGTTAGAAGTAGAAAAGTACTAACAGAAACCACAAAGCTCATCTACAGCCACACTACACTGGATACGAACAATCTCATCTGATCTTGGAAGCTAAGCAGTGTTGGGCCTGTTTAGTACTTTGGTGGGAGACCACCTGGGAATACGAGGTGCTGTAGGTATTTTTATACTGCCAACACCGTTCTGTTGATGCATTCCATTTTCAAACTTATTCATTTATGTACCAGTAGTTAGAAGTAGAAAAGTTCTAACAGAAACCACAAAGCTCATCTACAGCCACAAAACACTGGATACGCCCAATCTCATCTGATCTTGGAAGCTAAGTAGTGTTGGGACTGGTTAGTACTTGGATGGGAGACCACCTGGGAATACAAGGTGCTGTAGGTATTTTTATACTGCCAACACCGTTCTGTTGATGCATTCCAATTTCAATCTTATTAATTTATGTACCAGTAGTTAGAAGTAGAAAAGTTCTAACAGAAACCACAAAGCTCATCTACAGCCACACCACACTGGATACGCCCAATCTCATCTGATCTTGGAAACTAAGCAGTGCTGGGCCTGGTTAGTATTTGGATGGGAAACCACCTGGGAATGCAAGGTGCTGCAGATATTTTTATACTGCCAACTCCGTTCTGTTGATGCATTCCATTTTCAAACTTTTTCATTTATTTACCAGTAGTTAGAAGTAGAAAAGTTCTGACAGAAACCACAAAGATTAACTTCAGCCACACCACACTGGATACGCCCAATCTTATCTAATCTTGGAAGCTAAGCAGTGTTGGGCTTTGTTAGTACTGGGGATGGGAGACCACCTGGGAATATAAGGTGCTGTAGATCTTTTTATATTGCCAACACCGTTCTGTTGATGCATTCCATTTTCAAACCTGTTCATTTATGTACCAGTAGTTAGAAGTAGAAAAGTTCTAACAGAAACTGCAAAGCTCATCTACAGCCACACCACACTGGATCTGCCCAATATCATCTGATCTTGGAAGCTAAGCAGTGTTGGGCCTGTTTAATACTTGGATGGGAGACCTCCTGGGAATACAAAGTGCTGTAGGTATTTTTATACTGCCAACACCGTTCTGTTGATGCATTCCATTTTCAAACTTATTTATTTATGTACCAGTAGCTAGAAGTAGAAAAATTCTAACAGAAACCACAAAGCTCATCTACAGCCAAACCACACTGGATACGCCCAATCTCATCTGATCTTGGAAGCTAAGCAGTGTTGGGACTGGTTAATACTTGGATGGGAGACCACCTGGGAATACAAGGTGCTGCAGGTATTTTTATACTGCCAACACCGTTCTGTTGATGCATTCCATTTTCAAACTTATTCATTTATATACCAGTAGCTAGAAGTAGAAAAGTTCTAACAGAAACCACAAAGCTCATCTACAGCCACACCACACTGGATACGCCCAATCTCATCTGATTTTGGAAGCTAAGAAGAGTTGGGCCTGGTTAGTACTTGGATGGGAGGCCACGTGGGAGTACAAGGTGCTGTAGGTATTTTTATATTGCCAACACCATTCTGTTGAAGCATTCCATTTTCAAACTTATCCATTTACGTACCAGTAGCTAGAAGTAGAAAAGTTCTAACAGAAACCGCAAAGTTCATCTACAGCCACACCACACTGGATACGCCCAATCTCATCTGATCTTGGAAACTAAGCAGTGCTGGGCCTGGTTAGTACTTGGATGGGAAACCACCTGGGAATGCAAGGTGCTGCACATATTTTTACACTGCCAACTCCGTTCTGTTGATGCATTCCATTTTCAAATTTTTTCATTTATGTACCAGTAGCTAGAAGTAGAAAAGTTCAAATAGAAACCACAAAGTTCATCTACAGCCACACCACACTGGATACGCCCAATCTCATCTGATCTTGGAAACTAAGCAGTGCTGGGCCTGGTTAGTATTTGGATGGGAAACCACCTGGGAATGCAAGGTGCTGCAGATATTTTTATACTGCCAACTCCTTTCTGTTGATGCATTCCATTTCAAACTTATTCATTTATTTACCAGTAGTTAGAAGTAGAAAAGTTCTGACAGAAACCACAAAGATTTTATTCAGCCACACCACACTGGATACGCCCAATCTCATCTGATCTTGGAAGCTAAGCAGTGTTGGGCTTGGTTAGTACTTGGATGGGAGACCACCTGGGAATATAAGGTGCTGTAGATCTTTTTATATTGCCAACACCGTTCTGTTGATGCATTCCATTTTCAAACCTGTTCATTTATGTACCAGTAGTTAGAAGTAGAAAAGTTCTAACAGAAACCGCAAAGCTCATCTACAGCCACACCACACTGGATCTGCCCAATATCATCTGACCTTGGAAGCTATGCAGTGTTGGGCCTGGTTAGTACTTGGATGGGAGACCACCTGGGAATACAAAGTGCTGTAGGTATTTTTATACTGCCAACACCGTTCTGTTGATGCATTCCATTTTCAAACTTATTCATTTATGTACCAGTAGCTAGAAGTAGAAAAATTCTAACAGAAACCACATAGCTCATCTACAGCCAAACCACACTGGATACGCCCAATCTCATCTGATCTTGGAAGCTAAGCAGTGTTGGGACTGGTTAATATTTGTATGGGAGACAACCTGGGATTGCAAGGTGCTACAGGTATTTTTATACTGCCAACACCTTTCTGTTGATGCATTCCATTTTCAAACTTATTCATTTATGTACCAGTAGCTAGAAGTAGAAAAGTTCTAACAGAAACCACAAAGCTCATCTACAGCCACACCACACTGGATACACCCAATATCATCTGATCTTGGAAGCTATGCACTGTTGGGCCTGGTTAGTACTTGCATGGGAGACCACCTGGGAATACAAGCTGCTGTAGGTATTTTTATACTGCCAACACCGTTCTGTTGATGCATTCCATTTTCAATGTTATTCATTTATGTACCAGTAGTTAGAAGTAGAAAAGTTCTAACAGAAACCACAAAGCTCATCTACAGCCACACCACACTGGATACGCCCAATCTCATCTGATCTTGGAAGCTAAGCAGTGTTGGGCCTGTTTAATACTTGGATGGGAGACCACCTGGGAATACAAAATGCTGTAGGTATTTTTATACTGCCAACACCGTTCTGTTGATGCATTCCATTTTCAAACTTATTCATTTATGTACCAGTAGCTAGAAGTAGAAAAATTCTAACAGAAACCACAAAGCTCTTCTACAGCCAAACCACACTGGATACGCCCAATCTCATCTGATCTTGGAAGCTAACCAGTGTTGGGACTGGTTAGTATTTGGATGGGAAACCTCCTGGTAATGCAAGGTGCTGCAGATATTTTTATACTGCCAACTCCGTTCTGTTGATGCATTCCATTTTCAAACTTTTTCATTTATTTACCAGTAGTTGGAAGTAGAAAAGTTCTAACAGAAACCACAAAACTCATCTACAGCCACACCACACTGGATACGCCCAATCTCATCTGATCTTGGAAGCTAAGCAGTGTTGGGCCTGTTTAGTACTTGGATGGGAGGCCACCTGGGAGTACAAGGTGCTGTAGGTATTTTTATATTGTCAACACTATTCTGTTGAAGCATTCCATTTTCAAACTTATTTATTTATGTACCAGTAGCTAGAAGTAGAAAAGTTCTAACAGAAACCGCAAAGCTCATCTACAGCCACATCTCACTGGATACGCCCAATCTCATCTGATCTTGGAAACTAAGCAGTGCTGGGCCTGGTTAGTATTTGCATGGTAAACCTCCTGGTAATGCAAGGTGCTGCAGATATTTTTATACTGCCAACTCCGTTCTGTTGATGCATTCCATTTTCAAACTTTTTCATTTATTAACCAGTAGTTAGAAGTAGAAAAGTTCTAACAGAAACCACAAAACTCATCTACAGCCACACCACACTGGATACGCCCAATCTCATCTGATCTTGGAAGCTAAGCAGTGTTGGGCCTGTTTAGTACTTGGATGGGAGACCACCTGGGAACACAAGGTGCTGTAGGTGTTTTCATACTGCCAACACCATTCTGTTGATGCATTCCATTTTCAAACGTATTCATTAATGTACCAGTAGTTAGAAGTAGAAAAGTTCTAAAAGAAACTACAAAGCTCATCTACAGCCACACCACACTGCATACGCCCAATCTCATCTGATCTTGAAAGCTAAGCAGTGTTGGGCCTGGTTAGTACTTGGATGGGAGACCACCTGGGAATGCAAGGTGCTGTAGGTATTTTTATACTGCCAACACCATTCTGTTGATGCATTCCATTTTCAAATGTATTCATTTATGTACCAGTAGCTAGAAGAAGAAAAGTTCTAACAGAAACCGCAAAGTTCATCTACAGCCACATCTCACTGGATACGCCCAATCTCATCTGATCTTGGAAACTAAGCAGTGCTGGGCCTGGTTAGTATTTGGATGGGAAACCTCCTGGTAATGCAAGGTGCTGCAGATATTTTTATACTGCCAACTCCGTTCTGTTGATGCATTCCATTTTAAAACTTTTTCATTTATTTACCAGTAGTTGGAAGTAGAAAAGTTCTAACAGAAACCACAAAACTCATCTACAGCCACACCACACTGGATACACACAATCTCATCTGATCTTGGAAGCTAAGCAGTGTTGTTCCTGTTTAGTACTTGGGTGAGAGATCACCTGGGAATACGAGGTGCTGTAGATATTTTTATACTGCCAACACCGTTCTGTTGATGCATTCCATTTTCAATCTTATTCATTTATGTACCAGTAGTTAGAAGAAGAAAAGTATTAACAGAAACTACAAAGCTCAGCTGCAGCCACACCACACTGGATATGCCCAATCTCATCTGATCTTGGAAGCTAAGCAGTGTGGGTCCTGGTTAGTACTTAGATGGGAGACCACCTGGCAATACAAGGTGCTGTAGGTATTTTTATACTGCAAACACCGTTCTGTTGATGCATTCCATTTTCAAACTTATTCATTTATGTACCAGTAGTTAGAAGTAGAAAAGTTCTAACAGAAACCACAAAGCTCATCTACAGCCACACCACACTGGATACGCCCAATCTCATCTGATCTTGGAAGCTAAGAAAAGTTGGGCTTGGTTAGTACTTGGATGGGAGACCACCCGGTAATACATGGTGCTGTAGATATTTTTATAATGCCAACACCATTCTGTTGATGCATTCCATTTTCAAATGTATTCATTTATGTACTATTAGTTAGAAGTAGAAAAGTTCTAACAAAAATCTCAAAGCTCATCTACAGCCACACCACACTGGATACGCCCAATCTCATATGATCTTGGAAGCTAAGAAGTGTTGGGCCAGGATAGTACTTGGATGGGAGACCACCTGGCAATACAAGGTGCTGTAGGTATTTTTATACTGCCAATACCGTTCTGTTGATGCATTCCATTTTCAAACTTATTCATTTATGTACCATTAGTTAGAAGTAGAAAAGTTCTAACAGAAACCACAAAGCTTATCTACAGCCACACCACACTGGATACGCCCAATCTCATCTGATCTTGGAAGCTAAGCAGTGTTGTACCTGTTTAGTACTTGGATGGGAGACCACCTGGGAATACAAGGTGCTGTAGGTGTTTTTATACTGCCAACACCATTCTGTTGATGCATTCCATTTTCAAATGTATTCATTTATGTACCAGTAGTTAGAAGTAGAAAAGTTCTAACAGAAACCACAAAGCTCATTTACAGCCACACCACACTGGATACGCCCAATCTCATCTGATCTTGGAAGCTAAGCAGTGCTGGACCTGTTTAGTACTTGGATGGGAGACCACCTGGGAACACAAGGTGCTGTAGGTGTTTTTATACTGCCAACACCATTCTGTTGATGCATTCCATTTTCAAACGTATTCACTAATGTACCAGTAGTTAGAAGTAGAAAAGTTCTAACAGAAACCACAAAACTCATCTACAGCCACACCACACTGGATACGCCCAATCTCATCTGATCTTGGAAACTAAGCAGTGCTGGGCCTGGTTAGTACTTGGATGGGAGACCACCTGGGAATACAAAGTGCTGTAGGTATTTTTGTACCGCCAACACCGTTCTGTTGATGCATTACATTTTCAAACATATTCATTTATGTACCAGTAGTTAGAAGTAGAAAAGTTCTAACAGAAACCACAAAGCTCATCTACAGCCACACCACACTGGGTATGCCCAATCTCATCTGATCTTAGAAGCTAAGCAGTGTTGAGCCTGGTTAGTACTTGGATGGGAAACCCGCTGGGAATACAAGATGTTGTAGGTATTTTTATACTGCCAACACCATTCTGTTGATGCATTCCATTTTCAAATTTTTTCATTTATGTACCAGTAGCTAGAAGTAGAAAAGTTCTAACAGAAACCACAAAGCTCATCTACAGCCACACCACACTGGATACGCCCAATCTCATCTGATCTTGGAAGCTAAGCAGTGTTGGGCCTGTTTAGTACTTGGGTGTGAGACCACCTGGGAATACGAGGTGCTGTAGGTATTTTTATACTGCCAACACCGTTCTGTTGATGCATTTTATTTTCAAACGTATTCATTTATGTACCAGTAGTTAGAAGTAGAAAAGATCTAACAGAAACCACAAAGCTCAACTAAAGCCACACCACACTGGATCCGCCCAATCTCCTCTGACCTTGGAAGCTAAGCAGTGTTGTGCCTGGTTAGTACTTGGATGGGAGACCACCTGGGAATACAAGGTGCTGTAGGTATTTTTATACTGCCAACACCGTTCTGTTGATGCATTCTATTTTCAAACGTATTCATTAATGTACCAGTAGTTAGAAGTAGAAAAGATCTAACAGAAACCACAAAGCTCAACTACAGCCACACCACACTGGATCCGCCCATTCTCCTCTGACCTTGGAAGCTAAGCAGTGTTGTGCCTGGTTAGTACTTAGATGGGAAACCACCTGGGAATGCAAGGTGCTGCAGATTTTTTTATACTGCCAACTCCGTTCTGTTGATGCATTACATTTTCAATTTTTTTCATTTATGTACCAGTAGCTAGAAGTAGAAAAGTTCTAACAGAAACCACAAAGCTCATCTACAGCCACACCACACTGGATACGCCCAATCTCATCTGATCTTGGAAGCGAAGCAGTGTTGGACCTGTTTAGTACTTGGATGGGAGACCACATGGGAACACAAGGTGCTGTAGGTGTTTTTATACTGCCAACACCATTCTCTTGATGCATTCCATTTTCAAACGTATTCATTAATGTACCAGTAGTTAGAAGTAGAAAAGTTCTAACAGAAACCACAAAGCTCATCTACAGCCACACTACACTGCTTACGCCCAATCTCATCTGATCTTGAAAGCTAAGCAGTGTTGGGCCTGGTTAGTACTTGGATGGGAGACCACCTGGGAATACAAGGTGCTGTAGGTATTTTTATACTGCCAACACCATTCTGTTGATGCTTTCCATTTTCAAACTTATTCATTTATGTACCAGTAGTTAGAAGTAGAAAAGTTCTAACAGAAACCACAAAGCTTATCTACAGCCACACCACACTGGATACGCCCATTCTCATCTGATCTTGGAAGCTAAGAAGTGTTGGGCCTGGTAAGGACTTGGATGGGAGACAACCTGGGAATACAAGGTGCTGGAGGTATTTTTATACTGCCAACACCATTCTGTTGATGCATTCCATTTTCAAATTTATTCATTTATGTACCAGTAGCTAGAAGTAGAAAAGTTCTAACAGAAACCGCACAGTTCATCTACAGCCACACCACACTGGATACGCCCAATCTCATCTGATCTTGGAAACTAAGCAGTGCTGGGCCTGGTTAGTACTTGGATGGGAAACCACCTGGGAATGCAAGGTGCTGCACATATTTTTACACTGCCAACTCCGTTCTGTTGATGCATTCCATTTTCAATTTTTTTCATTTATGTACCAGTAGCTAGAAGTAGAAAAGTTCAAATAGAAACCACAAAGCTCATCTATAGCCACACCACACTGGATACGCCCAATCTCATCTGATCTTGGAAGCTAAGCAGTGTTAGGCCTGTTTAGTACTTGGATGGGAGACCACCTGGGAATACAAAGTGCTGTAGGTATTTTTGTACCGCCAACACCGTTCTGTTGATGCATTACATTTTCAAACATATTCATTTATGTACCAGTAGTTAGAAGTAGAAAAGTTCTAACAGAAACCACAAAGCTCATCTACAGCTACACCACACTGGATACGCCCAATCTCATCAGATCTTGGAAGCTAAGCAGTGTTGGATCTGTTTAGTACTTGGATGTGAGACCACCTGGGAATACAAGGCGCTGTAGGTGTTTTTATACTGCCAACACCATTCTGTTGATACATTCCATTTTCAAACGTATTCATTTATGTACCAGTAGTTAGAAGTAGAAAAGTTCTAACAGAAACCACAAAGCTCATCTACAGCCATACCACACTGGATACGCCCAATCTCATCTGATCTTGGAAGCTAAGCAGTGTTGGGTCTGGTTAGTACTTGGATGGAAGATTACTTGGGAATACAAGGTGCTGTAGGTGTTTTTATACTGCCAACACCGTTCTGTTGGTGCATTCCATTATCAATCGTATTCATTAATGTACCAGTAGTTAGAAGTAGAAAAGTTCTAACAGAAACCGTACAGTTCATCTACAGCCACACCACACTGGATACGCCCAATCTCATCTGATCTTGGACGCTAAGCAGTGCTGGGCTTGGTTAGTACTTGGATGGGAGACCACCTGGAAATACAAGGTGCTGTTGGTATTTTTATACTGCCAACACCGTTCTGTTGATGCATTCCATTTTCAAACCTGTTCATTTATGTACCAGAAGTTAGAAGTAGAAAAGATCTAACAGAAACCACAAAGCTCAACTACAGCCACACCACACTGGATCCGCCCAATGTCATCTGACCTTGGAAGCTAAGCAGTGTTGTGCCTGGTTAGTACTTGGATGGGAGACCACCTGGGAATACAAGGTGCTGTAGGTATTTTTATACTGCCAACACCGTTCTGTTGATGCATTCCATTTTCACATTTATTTATTTATTTATGTACCAGTAGTTAGAAGTAGAAAAGTTCTAATAGAAACCTCAAAACTCATCTACAGCCACACCACACTGGATACGCCAAATCTCTTCTGATCTTGGAAGCTAAGCAGTGTTGGGCCTGTTTAGTACTTGGATGGGAGACCACCTGGGAATACAAAGTGCTGTAGGTATTTTTATACTGCCAAAACCATTCAGTTGATGCATTCCATTTTCAAATTTATTCATTTATGTACCAGTAGCTAGAAGTAGAAAAGTTCTAACAGAAACTGCAAAGTTCATCTACAGACACACCACACTGGATACGCCCAATCTCATCTGATCTTGGAAACTAAGCAGTGCTGGGCCTGGTTAGTATTTGGATGGGAAACCTCCTGGGAATGCAAGGTGCTGCAGATTTTTTTTATACTGCCAACTCCGTTCTGTTGATGCATTCCATATTCAATTTTTTTCATTTATGTACCAGTAGCTAGAAGTAGAAAAGTTCTAACAGAAACCACAAGGCTCATCTACAGCCACACCACACTGGATACGCCCAATCTCCTCTGATCTTGGAAGCTAAGCAGTGTTGGGCCTAGTTAGTACTTGGATGGGAGACCACCTGGGAATACAAGGTGCTGTAGGAATTTTTATACTGCCAACACCGTTCTGTTGATGCATTCCATTTTCAAACTTATTCATTTATGTACCAGTAGCTAGAAGTAGAAAAGTTCTATCAGAAACTGCAAAGCTCATCTGCAGCCACACCACAATGGACACGCCCAATCTCATCTGATCTTGGAAGCTAAGCATTGTTGGGCCTGTTTAGTACTTGGATGGGAGACCACCTGGGAATACAAAGTACTGTAGGTATTTTTATACTGCCAACACCGTTCTGTTGATGCATTACATTTTCAAACTTATTCATTTATGTACCAGTAGTTAGAAGTAGAAAAGTTCTAACAGAAACCACAAAGCTCGTCTACAGCGACACCACACTGCATACGCCCAATCTCATCTGATCTTGAAAGCTAAGCAGTGTTGGGCCTGGTTAGTACTTGGATGGGAGACCACCTGGAAATACAAGGTGCTGTAGGTATTTTTATACTGCCAACACCATTCTTTTGATGCATTCCATTTTCAAATTTATTCATTTATGTACCAGTAGCTAGAAGTAGAAAAGTTTTAACAGAAACCGCAAAGTTCATCTACATCCACACCACACTGGATACGCCCAATCTCATCTGATCTTGAAAGCTAAGCAGTGTTGGGCCTGGTTAGTATTTGGATGGGAGACTACCTGGGAATACAAGGTGCTGTAGGTGTTTTTATACTGCCAACACCGTTCTGTTGATGCATTATATTTTCAAACATATTCATTTATGTACCAGTAGTTAGAAGTAGAAAAGTTCTAACAGAAACCACAAAGCTCATCTACAGCCACACCACACTGGATACGCCCAATCTCATCTGATCTTGGAAGCTAAGCAGTGTTGGGCCTGGTTAGTACTTGGATGGGAGACCACCTGGGAATACAAGGTGCTGTAGGTGTTTTTATACTGCCAACACCATTCTGTTGATGCATTCCATTTTCAAATTTTTTCATTTATGTACCAGTAGCTAGAAGTAGAAAAGTTCTAACAGAAACCACAAAGCTCATCTACAGCCACACCACACTTGATACTCCCAATCTCATCTGATCTTGGAAGCTAAGCAGTGTTGGACCTGTTTAGTACTTGCATGGGAGACCACCTGGGAATATAAGGTGCTGTAGGTGTTTTTATACTGCCAACACCATTCTGTTGATGCATTCCATTTTCAAATGTATTCATTTATGTACCAGTAGTTAGAAGTAGAAAAGTTCTAACAGAAACCACAAAGCACATTTACAGCCACACCACACTGGATACGCCCAATCTCATCTGATCTTGGAAGCTAAGCAGTGTTGGACCTGTTTAGTACTTGGATGGGAGACCACCTGGGAACACAAGGTGCTGTAGGAGTTTTTATACTGCCAACACCATTCTGTTGATGCATTCCATTTTCAAACGTATTCATTAATGTACCAGTAGTTAGAAGTAGAAAAGTTCTAACAGAAACCACAAAGCTCATCTACAGCCACACCACACTGCATACGCCCAATCTCATCTGATCTTGGAAGCTAAGCAGTGTTGGACCTGTTTAGTACTTGCATGGGAGACCACCTGGGAATATAAGGTGCTGTAGGTGTTTTTATACTGCCAACACCATTCTGTTGATGCATTCCATTTTCAAATGTATTCATTTATGTACCAGTAGTTAGAAGTAGAAAAGTTCTAACAGAAACCACAAAGCACATTTACAGCCACACCACACTGGATATGCCCAATCTCATCTGATCTTGGAAGCTAAGCAGTGTTGGACCTGTTTAGTACTTGGATGGGAGACCACCTGGGAACACAAGGTGCTGTAGGAGTTTTTATACTGCCAACACCATTCTGTTGATGCATTCCATTTTCAAACGTATTCATTAATGTACCAGTAGTTAGAAGTAGAAAAGTTCTAACAGAAACCACAAAGATTATCTACAGTCACACCACACTGGATACGCCCAATCTCATCTGATCTTGGAAGCTAAGCAGTGTTGGGCCTGTTTAGTACTTGGGTGGGAGACCACCTTGGAATACGAGGTGCTGTAGGTATTTTTATACTGCCAACACCGTTCTGTTGATGCATTCCATTTTCAAACTTATTCATTTATGTACCAGTAGTTAGAAGTAGAAAAGTTCTAACAGAAACCACAAAGCTCATCTGCAGCCACACCACACTGGATACACCCAATCTCATCTGATCTTGGAAGCTAAGCAGTGCTGGGCTTGGTTAGTACTTGGATGGGAGACCACCTTGGAATACGAGGTGCTGTAGGTATTTTTACACTGCCAACACCGTTCTGTTGATGCATTCCATTTTCAAACTTATTCATTTATGTACCAGTAGTTAGAAGTAGAAAAGTTCTAACAGAAACCACAAAGATTATCTACAGTCACACCACACTGGATACGCCCAATCTCATCTGATCTTGGAAGCTAAGCAGTGTTGGGCCTGTTTAGTACTTGGGTGGGAGACCACCTTGGAATACGAGGTGCTGTAGGTATTTTTATACTGCCAACACCGTTCTTTTGGTAGCATTCCATTTTCAAACTTATTCATTTATGTACCAGTAGTTAGAAGTAGAAAAGTTCTAACAGAAACCACAAAGCTTATCTACAGCCACACCAAACTGGATACGCCCAATCTCATCTGATCTTGGAAGCTAAGCAGTGTTGGGCCTGTTTAGTACTTGGATGGGAGACCACCTGGGAATACAAGGTGCTGTAGGTATTTTTATACTGCCAACACCATTCTGTTGATGCATTATATTTTCAAACATATTCATTTATGTACCAGTAGTTAGAAGTAGAAAAGTTCTAACAGAAACCACAAAGATTATCTACAGCCACACCACACTGGATACGCCCAATCTCGTCTGATCTTGGAAGCTAAGAAGTGTTGGGCCTGGTTAGTACTTTGATGGGAGACCACCTGGGAATACAAGGTGCTGTAGGTGTTTTTATACTGCCAACACCATTCTGTTGATGCATTCCATTTTCAAACTTATTCATTTATGTACCAGTAGCTAGAAGTAGAAAAGTTCTAACAGAAACCGCACAGTTCATCTACAGCCACACCACACTGGATACGCCCAATCTCATCTGATCTTGGAAACTAAGCAGTGCTGGGCCTGGTTAGTACTTGGATGGGAAACCACCTGGGAATGCAAGGTGCTGCACATATTTTTACACTGCCAACTCCGTTCTGTTGATGCATTCCATTTTCAAATTTTTTCATTTATGTACCAGTAGCTAGAAGTAGAAAAGTTCAAATAGAAACCACAAAGCTCATCTACAGCCACACCACACTGGATACGCCCAATCTCATCTGATCTTGGAAGCTAAGCAGTGTTAGGCCTGTTTAGTACTTTGATGGGAGACCACCTGGGAATACAAAGTGCTGTAGGTATTTTTGTACCGCCAACACCATTCTGCTGATGCATTACATTTTCAAACATATTCATTTATGTACCAGTAGTTAGAAGTAGAAAAGTTCTAACAGAAACCACAAAGCTCATCTGCAGCCACACCACACTGGATACGCCCAATCTCATCTGATCTTGGAAGCTAAGCAGTGTTGGGCCTGGTTAGTAGTTGGATGGGATACCACCTGGGAATACAAGGTGCTGTAGGTATTTTTATACTGCCAACACCATTCTGTTGATGCATTCCATTTTCTAATGTATTCATTTATGTACCAGTAGCTAGAAGTAGAAAAGTTCTAACAGAAACCACAAAGCTCATCTAAAGCCACACCACACTGGATACACCCAATCTCATCTGATCTTGGAAGCTAAGCAGTGTTGGACCTGTTTAGGACTTGGATGGGAGACCACCTGGGAATACAAGGTGCTGTAGGTGTTTTTATACTGCCAACACCATTCTGTTGATGCATTCGATTTTCAAATGTATTCATTTATGTACCAGTAGTTAGAAGTAGAAAAGTTCTAACAGAAACCACAAAGCACATTTACAGCCACACCACACTGGATACGCCCAATCTCATCTGATCTTGGAAGCTAAGCAGTGTTGGACCTGTTTAGTACTTGGATGGGAGACCACCTGGGAACACAAGGTGCTGTAGGTGTTTTTATACTGCCAACACCATTCTGTTGATGCATTCCAATTTCAAACGTATTCATTAATGTACCAGTAGTTAGAAGTAGAAAAGTTCTAACAGAAACCACAAAGCTCATCTACAGCCACACCACACTGCATACGCCCAATCTCATCTGATCTTGGAAACTAAGCAGTGCTGGGCCTGGTTAATATTTGGATGGGAGACCACATGGGAATGCAAGGTGCTGCAGATATTTTTATACTGCCAACTCCGTTCTGTTGATGCATTCTATTTTCAAACTTTTTCATTTATTTACCAGTAGTTAGAAGTAGAAAAGTTCTAACAGAAACCACAAAGATTATCTACAGCCACACCACACTGGATGCGCCCAATCTCATCTGATCTTGGAAGCTAAGAAGTGTTGGGCCTGGTTAGTACTTTGATGGGAGACCACCAGGGAATACAAGGTGCTGTAGGTGTTTTTATACTGCCAACACCATTCTGTTGATGCATTCCATTTTCAAACTTATTCATTTATGTACCAGTAGTTAGAAGTAGAAAAGTTCTAACAGAAACCACAAAGCTTATCTACAGCCACACAACACTGGATACGGCTGTTCTCATCTGATCTTGGAAGCTAAGAAGTGTTGGGCCTGGTAAGGACTTGGATGGGAGACAACCTGGGAATACAATGTGCTTGAGGTATTTTTATACTGCCAACACCATTCTGTTGATGCATTCCATTTTCAAATGTATTCATTTATGTACCAGTAGCTAGAAGTAGAAAAGTTCTAACAGAAACCGCACAGTTCATATACAGCCACACCACACTGGATACGCCCAATCTCATCTGATCTTGGAAACTAAGCAGTGCTGGGCCTGGTTAGTACTTGGATGGGAAACCACCTGGGAATGCAAGGTGCTGCACATATTTTTACACTGCCAACTCCGTTCTGTTGATGCATTCCATTTTCAATTTTTTTCATTTATGTAACAGTAGCTAGAAGTAGAAAAGTTCAAATAGAAACCACAAAGCTCATCTACAGCCACACCACACTGGATACACCCAATCTCATCTGATCTTGGAAGCTAAGCATTGTTGGGCCTGTTTAGTACTTGGATGGGAGACCACCTGGGAATACAAAGTACTGTAGGTATTTTTATACTGCCAACACCGTTCTGTTGATGCATTACATTTTCAAACTTATTCATTTATGTACCAGTAGTTAGAAGTAGAAAAGTTCTAACAGAAACCACAAAGCTCGTCTACAGCCACACCACACTGCATACGCCCAATCTCATCTGATCTTGAAAGCTAAGCAGTGTTGGGCCTGGTTAGTACTTGGATGGGAGACCACCTGGAAATACAAGGTGCTGTAGGTATTTTTATACTGCCAACACCATTCTTTTGATGCATTCCATTTTCAAATTTATTCATTTATGTACCAGTAGCTAGAAGTAGAAAAGTTTTAACAGAAACCGCAAAGTTCATCTACATCCACACCACACTGGATACGCCCAATCTCATCTGATCTTGAAAGCTAAGCAGTGTTGGGCCTGGTTAGTATTTGGATGGGAGACTACCTGGGAATACAAGGTGCTGTAGGTGTTTTTATACTGCCAACACCGTTCTGTTGATGCATTCCATTTTCAAATGTATTCATTAATGTACCAGTAGTTAGAAGTAGAAAAGTTCTAACAGAAACCACAAAGCTCATCTACAGCCACACCACACTGGATGCGCCCAATCTCATATGATCTTGAAAGTTAAGCAGTGTTGGGCCTAGTTAGTACTTGGATGGGAGACCACCTGGTATACAAGGTGCTGTAGGTATTTTTATACTGCCAACACCATTCTGTTGATGCATTCCTTTTTCAAATGTGTTCATTTATGTACCAGTAGCTAGAAGTAGAAAAGTTCTAACAGAAACCGCACAGTTCATCTACAGCCACACCACACTGGATACGCCCAATCTCATCTGATCTTGGAAGCTAAGCAGTGTTGGGCCTGTTTAGTACTTGGATGGGAGACCACCTGGGAATACGAGGTACTGTAGGTATTTTTATACTGCCAACACCGTTCTGTTGATGCATTATATTTTCAAACATATTCATTTATGTACCAGTAGTTAGAAGTAGAAAAGTTCTAACAGAAACCACAAAGCTCATCTACAGCCACACCACACTGGATACGCCCAATCTCATCTGATCTTGGAAGCTAAGCAGTGTTGGGCCTGGTTAGTACTTGGATGGGAGACCACCTGGGAATACAAGGTGCTGTAGGTGTTTTTATACTGCCAACACCATTCTGTTGATGCATTCCATTTTCAAATTTTTTCATTTATGTACCAGTAGCTAGAAGTAGAAAAGTTCTAACAGAAACCACAAAGCTCATCTACAGCCACACCACACTTGATACTCCCAATCTCATCTGATCTTGGAAGCTAAGCAGTGTTGGACCTGTTTAGTACTTGCATGGGAGACCACCTGGGAATATAAGGTGCTGTAGGTGTTTTTATACTGCCAACACCATTCTGTTGATGCATTCCATTTTCAAATGTATTCATTTATGTACCAGTAGTTAGAAGTAGAAAAGTTCTAACAGAAACCACAAAGCACATTTACAGCCACACCACACTGGATACGCCCAATCTCATCTGATCTTGGAAGCTAAGCAGTGTTGGACCTGTTTAGTACTTGGATGGGAGACCACCTGGGAACACAAGGTGCTGTAGGAGTTTTTATACTGCCAACACCATTCTGTTGATGCATTCCATTTTCAAACGTATTCATTAATGTACCAGTAGTTAGAAGTAGAAAAGTTCTAACAGAAACCACAAAGCTCATCTACAGCCACACCACACTGCATACGCCCAATCTCATCTGATCTTGGAAGCTAAGCAGTGTTGGACCTGTTTAGTACTTGCATGGGAGACCACCTGGGAATATAAGGTGCTGTAGGTGTTTTTATACTGCCAACACCATTCTGTTGATGCATTCCATTTTCAAATGTATTCATTTATGTACCAGTAGTTAGAAGTAGAAAAGTTCTAACAGAAACCACAAAGCACATTTACAGCCACACCACACTGGATATGCCCAATCTCATCTGATCTTGGAAGCTAAGCAGTGTTGGACCTGTTTAGTACTTGGATGGGAGACCACCTGGGAACACAAGGTGCTGTAGGAGTTTTTATACTGCCAACACCATTCTGTTGATGCATTCCATTTTCAAACGTATTCATTAATGTACCAGTAGTTAGAAGTAGAAAAGTTCTAACAGAAAACACAAAACTCATCTACAGCCATACCACACTGGATACGCCCAATCTCATCTGATCTTGGAAGCTAAGCAGTGCTGGGCCTGGTTAGTATTTGGATGGGAAACCACCTGGGAATGCAAGGTGCTGCAGATATTTTTATACTGCCAACTCCGTTCTGTTGATGCATTCCATTTTCAAACTTTTTCATTTATTTACCAGTAGTTAGAAGTAGAAAAGTTCTAACAGAAACCACAAAGATTATCTACAGTCACACCACACTGGATACGCCCAATCTCATCTGATCTTGGAAGCTAAGCAGTGTTGGGCCTGTTTAGTACTTGGGTGGGAGACCACCTTGGAATACGAGGTGCTGTAGGTATTTTTATACTGCCAACACCGTTCTGTTGATGCATTCCATTTTCAAACTTATTCATTTATGTACCAGTAGTTAGAAGTAGAAAAGTTCTAACAGAAACCACAAAGCTCATCTGCAGCCACACCACACTGGATACACCCAATCTCATCTGATCTTGGAAGCTAAGCAGTGCTGGGCTTGGTTAGTACTTGGATGGGAGACCACCTTGGAATACGAGGTGCTGTAGGTATTTTTACACTGCCAACACCGTTCTGTTGATGCATTCCATTTTCAAACTTATTCATTTATGTACCAGTAGTTAGAAGCAGAAAAGTTCTAACAGAAACCACAAAGATTATCTACAGTCACACCACACTGGATACGCCCAATCTCATCTGATCTTGGAAGCTAAGCAGTGTTGGGCCTGTTTAGTACTTGGGTGGGAGACCACCTTGGAATACGAGGTGCTGTAGGTATTTGTATACTGCCAACACCGTTCTTTTGGTAGCATTCCATTTTCAAACTTATTCATTTATGTACCAGTAGTTAGAAGTAGAAAAGTTCTAACAGAAACCACAAAGCTTATCTACAGCCACACCAAACTGGATACGCCCAATCTCATCTGATCTTGGAAGCTAAGCAGTGTTGGGCCTGTTTAGTACTTGGATGGGAGACCACCTGGGAATACAAGGTGCTGTAGGTATTTTTATACTGCCAACACCGTTCTGTTGATGCATTATATTTTCAAACATATTCATTTATGTACCAGTAGTTAGAAGTAGAAAAGTTCTAACAGAAACCACAAAGATTATCTACAGCCACACCACACTGGATACGCCCAATCTCGTCTGATCTTGGAAGCTAAGAAGTGTTGGGCCTGGTTAGTACTTTGATGGGAGACCACCTGGGAATACAAGGTGCTGTAGGTGTTTTTATACTGCCAACACCATTCTGTTGATGCATTCCATTTTCAAACTTATTCATTTATGTACCAGTAGCTAGAAGTAGAAAAGTTCTAACAGAAACCGCACAGTTCATCTACAGCCACACCACACTGGATACGCCCAATCTCATCTGATCTTGGAAACTAAGCAGTGCTGGGCCTGGTTAGTACTTGGATGGGAAACCACCTGGGAATGCAAGGTGCTGCACATATTTTTACACTGCCAACTCCGTTCTGTTGATGCATTCCATTTTCAAATTTTTTCATTTATGTACCAGTAGCTAGAAGTAGAAAAGTTCAAATAGAAACCACAAAGCTCATCTACAGCCACACCACACTGGATACGCCCAATCTCATCTGATCTTGGAAGCTAAGCAGTGTTAAGCCTGTTTAGTACTTGGATGGGAGACCACCTGGGAATACAAAGTGCTGTAGGTATTTTTGTACCGCCAACACCATTCTGCTGATGCATTACATTTTCAAACATATTCATTTATGTACCAGTAGTTAGAAGTAGAAAAGTTCTAACAGAAACCACAAAGCTCATCTGCAGCCACACCACACTGGATACGCCCAATCTCATCTGATCTTGGAAGCTAAGCAGTGTTGGGCCTGGTTAGTACTTGGATGGGAGACCAGCTGGGAATCCAAGATGCTGTAGGTATTTTATACTGCCAACACCATTCTGTTGATGCATTCCATTTTCAATTTTTTTTATTTATGTACCAGTAGCTAGAAGTAGAAAAGTTCTAACAGAAACCACAAAGCACATTTACAGCTACACCACACTGGATACGCCCAATCTCATCTGATCTTAGAAGCTAAGCAGTGTTGGACCTGTTTAGTACTTGGATGGGAGACCACCTGGGAACACAAGGTGCTGTAGGAGTTTTTATACTGCCAACACCATTCTCTTGATGCATTCCATTTTCAAACGTATTCATTAATGTACCAGTAGTAAGAAGTAGAAAAGTTCTAACAGAAACCACAAAGCTCATCTACAGCCACACCACACTGCATACGCCCAATCTCATCTGATCTTGGAAGCTAAGCAGTGTTGGACCTGTTTAGTACTTGGGTGTGAGACCACCTGGGAATACAAGGCGCTGTAGGTGTTTTTATACTGCCAACACCATTCTGTTGATGCATTCCATTTTCAAACGTATTCATTTATGTACCAGTAGCTAGAAGTAGAAAAGTTCTAACAGAAACCACACAGTTCATCTACAGCCACACCACACTGGATACGCCCAATCTCATCTGATCTTGGAAACTAAGCAGTGCTGGGCCTGGTTAGTACTTGGATGGGAAACCACCTGGGAATGCAAGGTGCTGCACATATTTTTACACTGCCAACTCCGTTCTGTTGATGCATTCCATTTTCAAATTTTTTCATTTATGTACCAGTAGCTAGAAGTAGAAAAGTTCAAATAGAAACCACAAAGCTCATCTATAGCCACACCACACTGGATACGCCCAATCTCATCTGATCTTGGAAGCTAAGCAGTGTTAGGCCTGTTTAGTACTTGGATGGGAGACCACCTGGGAATACAAAGTGCTGTAGGTATTTTTGTACCGCCAACACCGTTCTGTTGATGCATTACATTTTCAAACATATTCATTTATGTACCAGTAGTTAGAAGTAGAAAAGTTCTAACAGAAACCACAAAGCTCATCTACAGCCACACCACACTGGATATGCCCAATCTCATCTGATCTTGGAAGCTAAGCAGTGTTGGGCCTGGTTAGTACTTGCATGGGAGACCAGCTGGGAATACAAGATGCTGTAGGTATTTTTATACTGCCAACACCATTCTGTTGATGCATTCCATTTTCAAATTTTTTCATTTATGTACCAGTAGCTAGAAGTAGAAAAGTTCTAACAGAAACCACAAAGCTGATCTACAGCCACACCACACTGGATACGCCCAATCTCATCTGATCTTGGAAGCTAAGCAGTGTTGGAACTGTTTAGTACTTGGATGTGAGACCACCTGGGAATACAAGGCGCTGTAGGTGTTTTTATACTGCCAACACAATTCTGTTGATGCATTCCATTTTCAAACGTATTCATTTATGTACCAGTAGTTAGAAGTAGAAAAGTTCTAACAGAAACCACAAAACTCATCTACAGCCATACCACACTGGATACGCCCAATCTCATCTGATCTTGGAAGCTAATCTGTGCTGGGCCTGGTTAGTATTTGGATGGGAAACCACCTGGGAATGCAAGGTGCTGCAGATATTTTTATACTGCCAACTCCGTTCTGTTGATGCATTCCATTTTCAAACTTTTTCATTTATTTACCAGTAGTTAGAAGTAGAAAAGTTCTAACAGAAACCACAAAGATTATCTACAGTCACACCACACTGGATACGCCCAATCTCATCTGATCTTGGAAGCTAAGCAGTGTTGGGCCTGTTTAGTACTTGGGTGGGAGACCACCTTGGAATACGAGGTGCTGTAGGTATTTTTATACTGCCAACACCGTTCTGTTGATGCATTCCATTTTCAAACTTATTCATTTATGTACCAGTAGTTAGAAGTAGAAAAGTTCTAACAGAAACCACAAAGCTCATCTGCAGCCACACCACACTGGATACGCCCAATCTCATCTGATCTTGGAAGCTAAGCAGTGCTGGGTTTGGTTAGTACTTGGATGGGAGACCACCTGGGAATACAAGGTGCTGTAGGTCTTTTTATACTGCCAACACCATTCTGTTGATGCATTCCATTTTCAAACTTATTCATTTATGTACCAGTAGTTAGAAGAAGAAAAGTTCTAACAGAAACCGCAAAACTCATCAACAGCCACACCACACTGGATCCGCCCAATCTCATCTGACCTTGGAAGCTAAGCAGTGTTGGGCCTGGTTAGTAGTTGGATGGGAGACCACCTGGGAATACAAGGTGCTGTAGGTATTTTTATACTGCCAACACCATTCTGTTGATGCATTCCATTTTCAAATGTATTCATTTATGTACCAGTAGCTAGAAGTAGAAAAGTTCTAACAGAAACCACACAGTTCATCTACAGCCACACCACACTGGATACGCCCAATCTCATCTGATCTTGGAAGCTAAGCAGTGTTGGGTCTGTTTAGTACTTGGATGGGAGACCACCTGGGAATACAAGGTGCTGTAGGTATTTTTATACTGCCAACACCGTTCTGTTGATGCATTATATTTTCAAACATATTCATTTATGTACCAGTAGTTAGAAGTAGAAAAGTTCTAACAGAAACCACAAAGCTCATCTAAAGCCACACCACACTGGATACGCCCAATCTCATCTGATCTTGGAAGCTAAGACGTGTTGGGCCTGGTTAGTACTTGGATTTGAGACCACCTGGGAATACAAGGTGCTGTAGGTATTTTTATACTGCCAACACCATTCTGTTGATGCATTCCATTTTCAATTTTTTTCATTTATGTACCAGTAGCTAGAAGTAGAAAAGTTCTAACAGAAACCACAAAGCTCATCTACAGCCACACCACACTGGATACGCCCAATCTCATCTGATCTTAGAAGCTAAGCAGTGTTGGACCTGTTTAGGACTAGGATGGGAGACCACCTGGGAATACAAGGTGCTATAGGTGTTTTTATACTGCCAACACCATTCTGTTGATGCATTCTATTTTCAAATGTATTCATTTATGTACCAGTAGTTAGAAGTAGAAAAGTTCTAACAGAAACCACAAAGCACATTTACAGCCACACCACATTGGATACGCCCAATCTCATCTGATCTTGGAAGCTAAGCAGTGTTGGACCTGTTTAGTACTTGGATGGGAGACCACCTGGGAACACAAGGTGCTGTAGGTGTTTTTATACTGCCAACACCATTCTGTTGATGCATTCCAATTTCAAACGTATTCATTAATGTACCAGTAGCTAGAAGTAGAAAAGTTCTAACAGAAACCACACAGTTCATCTACAACCACAGCACACTGGATACGCCCAATCTCATCTGATCTTGGAAACTAAGCAGTGTTTGGCCTGTTTAGTACTTGGGTGGGAGACCACCTTGGAATATGAGGTGCTGTAGGTATTTTTATACTGCCAACACCGTTCTGTTGATGCATTCCATTTTCAAACTTATTCATTTATGTACCAGTAGTTAGAAGTAGAAAAGTTCTAACAGAAACCACAAAGCTCATCTGCAGCCACACCACACTGGATACGCCCAATCTCATCTGATCTTGGAAGCTAAGCAGTGCTGGGCTTGGTTAATATTTGGATGGGAGTTCACCTGGGAATGCAAGGTGCTGCAGATATTTTTATACTGCCAACTCCGTTTTGTTGATGCATTCTATTTTCAAACTTTTTCATTTATTTACCAGTAGTTAGAAGTAGAAAAGTTCTAACAGAAACCACAAAGATTATCTACAGCCACACCACACTGGATGCGCCCAATCTCATCTGATCTTGGAAGCTAAGAAGTGTTGGGCCTGGTTAGTACTTTGATGGGAGACCACCTGGGAATACAAGGTGCTGTAGGTGTTTTTATACTGCCAACACCATTCTGTTGATGCATTCCATTTTCAAACTTATTCATTTATGTACCAGTAGTTAGAAGTAGAAAAGTTCTAACAGAAACCACAAAGCTTATCTACAGCCACACCACACTGGATACGCCCGTTCTCATCTGATCTTGGAAGCTAAGAAGTGTTGGGCCTGCTAAGGACTTGGATGGGAGACAACCTGGGAATACAAGGTGCTGGAGGTATTTTTATACTGCCAACACCGTTCTGTTGATGCATTCCATTTTCAAATTTATTCATTTATGTACCAGTAGCTAGAAGTAGAAAAGTTCTAACAGAAACCGCACAGTTCATCTACAGCCACACCACACTGGATACGCCCAATCTCATCTGATCTTGGAAACTAAGCAGTGCTGGGCCTGGTTAGTACTTGGATGGGAAACCACCTGGGAATGCAAGGTGCTGCACATATTTTTACACTGCCAACTCCGTTCTGTTGATGCATTCCATTTTCAAATTTTTTCATTTATGTACCAGTAGCTAGAAGTAGAAAAGTTCAAATAGAAACCACAAAGCTCATCTATAGCCACACCACACTGGATACGCCCAATCTCATCTGATCTTGGAAGCTAAGCAGTGTTAGGCCTGTTTAGTACTTGGATGGGAGACCACCTGGGAATACAAAGTGCTGTAGGTATTTTTGTACCGCCAACACCGTTCTGTTGATGCATTACATTTTCAAACATATTCATTTATGTACCAGTAGTTAGAAGTAGAAAAGTTCTAACAGAAACCTCAAAGCTCATCTACAGCCACACCACACTGGATACGCCCAATCTCATCTGATCTTGGAAGCTAAGCAGTGTTGGGCCTGGTTAGTACTTGGATGGGAGACCAGTTGGGAATACAAGATGCTGTAGGTATTTTTATACTGCCAACACCATTCTGTTGATGCATTCCATTTTCAAATTTTTTCATTTATGTACCAGTAGCTAGAAGTAGAAAAGTTCTAACAGAAACCACAAAGCTCATCTACAGCCACACCACACTGGATACGCCCAATCTCATCTGATCTTGGAAGCTAAGCAGTGTTGGAACTGTTTAGTACTTGGATGTGAGACCACCTGGGAATACAAGGCGCTGTAGGTGTTTTTATACTGCCAACACCATTCTGTTGATGCATTCCATTTTCAAACGTATTCATTTATGTACCAGTAGTTAGAAGTAGAAAAGTTCTAACAGAAACCACAAAACTCATCTACAGCCATACCACACTGGATACGCCCAATCTCATATGATCTTGGAAGCTAATCTGTGCTAGGCCTGGTTAGTATTTGGATGGGAAACCACCTGGGAATGCAAGGTGCTGCAGATGTTTTTATACTGCCAACTCCGTTCTGTTGATGCATTCCATTTTCAAACTTTTTCATTTATTTACCAGTAGTTAGAAGTAGAAAAGTTCTAACAGAAACCATAAAGATTATCTACAGTCACACCACACTGGATACGCCCAATCTCATCTGATCTTGGAAGCTAAGCAGTGTTGGGCCTGTTTAGTACTTGGGTAGGAGACCACCTTGGAGTACAAGGTGCTGTAGGTATTTTTATACTGCCAACACCATTCTGTTGATGCATTCCTTTTTCAAACTTATTCATTTATGTACCAGTAGTTAGAAGTAGAAAAGTTCTAACAGAAACCACAAAGCTCATCTGCAGCCACACCACACTGGATACGCCCAATCTCATCTGATCTTGGAAACTAAGCAGTGCTGGGCCTGGTTAGTACTTGGATGGGAAACCACCTGGGAATGCAAGGTGCTGCACATATTTTTACACTGCCAACTCCGTTCTGTTGATGCATTCCATTTTCAAATTTTTTCATTTATGTACCAGTAGCTAGAAGTAGAAAAGTTCAAATAGAAACCACAAAGCTCATCTATAGCCACACCACACTGGATACGGCCAATCTCATCTGATCTTGGAAGCTAAGCAGTGTTAGGCCTGTTTAGTACTTGGATGGGAGACCACCTGGGAATACAAAGTGCTGTAGGTATTTTTGTACCGCCAACACCGTTCTGTTGATGCATTACATTTTCAAACATATTCATTTATGTACCAGTAGTTAGAAGTAGAAAAGTTCTAACAGAAACCTCAAAGCTCATCTACAGCCACACAACACTGGATACGCCCAATCTCATCTGATCTTGGAAGCTAAGCAGTGTTGGGCCTGGTTAGTACTTGGATGGGAGACCAGTTGGGAATACAAGATGCTGTAGGTATTTTTATACTGCCAACACCATTCTGTTGATGCATTCCATTTTCAAATTTTTTCATTTATGTACCAGTAGCTAGAAGTAGAAAAGTTCTAACAGAAACCACAAAGCTCATCTACAGCCACACCACACTGGATACGCCCAATCTCATCTGATCTTGGAAGCTAAGCAGTGTTGGAACTGTTTAGTACTTGGATGTGAGACCACCTGGGAATACAAGGCGCTGTAGGTGTTTTTATACTGCCAACACCATTCTGTTGATGCATTCCATTTTCAAACGTATTCATTTATGTACCAGTAGTTAGAAGTAGAAAAGTTCTAACAGAAACCACAAAACTCATCTACAGCCATACCACACTGGATACGCCCAATCTCATATGATCTTGGAAGCTAATCTGTGCTGGGCCTGGTTAGTATTTGGATGGGAAACCACCTGGGAATGCAAGGTGCTGCAGATATTTTTATACTGCCAACTCCGTTCTGTTGATGCATTCCATTTTCAAACTTTTTCATTTATTTACCAGTAGTTAGAAGTAGAAAAGTTCTAACAGAAACCATAAAGATTATCTACAGTCACACCACACTGGATACGCCCAATCTCATCTTATCTTGGAAGCTAAGCAGTGTTGGGCCTGTTTAGTACTTGGGTGGGAGACCACCTTGGAGTACAAGGTGCTGTAGGTATTTTTATACTGCCAACACCGTTCTGTTGATGCATTCCATTTTCAAACTTATTCATTTATGTACCAGTAGTTAGAAGTAGAAAAGTTCTAACAGAAACCACAAAGCTCATCTGCAGCCACACCACACTGGATACGCCCAATCTCATCTGATCTTGGACGCTAAGAAGTGCTGGGCTTGGTTAGTACTTGGATGGGAGACCACCTGGGAATACAAGGTGCTGTAGGTCTTTTTATACTGCCAACACCATTCTGTTGATGCATTCCATTTTCAAACTTATTCATTTATGTACCAGTAGTTAGAAGTAGAAAAGTTCTAACAGAAACCGCAAAACTCATCAACAGCCACACCACACTGGATCCGCCCAATCTCATCTGACCTTGGAAGCTAAGCAGTGTTGGGCCTGGTTAGTAGTTGATGGGAGACCACCTGGGAATCCAAGGTGCTGTAGGTATTTTTATACTGCCAACACCATTCTGTTGATGCATTCCATTTTCAAATGTATTCATTTATGTACCAGTAGCTAGAAGTAGAAAAGTTCTAACAGAAACCACAAAGCTCATCTACAGTCACACCACACTGGATACGCCCAATCTCATCTGATCTTGGAAGCTAAGCAGTGTTGGACCTGTTTAGGACTTGGATGGGAGACCACATGGGAATACAAGGTGCTGTAGGTGTTTTTATACTGCCAACACCATTCTGTTGATGCATTCCATTTTCAAATGTATTCATTTATGTACCAGTAGTTAGAAGTAGAAAAGTTCTAACAGAAACCACAAAGCACATTTACAGCCACACCACACTGGATACGCCCAATCTCATCTGATCTTGGAAGCTAAGCAGTGTTGGACCTGTTTAGTACTTGGATGGGAGACCACCTGGGAACACAAGGTGCTGTAGGTGTTTTTTATACTGCCAACACCATTCTGTTGATGCATTCCAATTTCAAACGTATTCATTAATGTACCAGTAGTTAGAAGTAGAAAAGTTCTAACAGAAACCACATAGCTCATCTACAGCCACACCACACTGCATACGCCCAATCTCATCTGATCTTGAAAGCTAAGCAGTGTTGGACCTGTTTAGTACTTGGATGGGAGACCACCTTGGAACACAAGGTGCTGTAGGTGTTTTTATACTGCCAACACCATTCTGTTTATGCATTCCATTTTCAAACGTATTCAATAATGTACCAGTAGCTAGAAGTAGAAAAGTTCTAACAGAAACCGCACAGTTCATCTACAGCCACACCACACTGGATACGCCCAATCTCATCTGATCTTGGAAACTAAGCAGTGCTGGGCCTGGTTAATATTTGGATGGGAGACCACCTGGGAATGCAAGGTGCTGCAGATATTTTTATACTGCCAACTCCGTTCTGTTGATGCATTCCATTTTCAAACTTTTTCATTTATTTACCAGTAGTTAGAAGTAGAAAAGTTCTAACAGAAACCACAAAGATTATCTACAGCCACACCACACTGGATGCGCCCAATCTCATCTGATTTTGGAAGCTAAGAAGTGTTGGGCCTGGTTAGTACTTTGATGGGAGACCACCTGGGAATACAAGGTGCTGTAGGTGTTTTTATACTGCCAACACCATTCTGTTGATGCATTCCATTTTCAAACTTATTCATTTATGTACCTGTAGCTAGAAGTAGAAAAGTTCAAATAGAAAACACAAACCTCATCTACAGCCACACCACACTGGATACGCCCAATCTCATCTGATCTTGGAAGCTAAGCAGTGTTGGACCTGTTTAGGACTTGGATGGGAGACCACCTGGGAATACAAGGTGCTGTAGGTGTTTTTATACTGCCAACACCATTCTGTTGATGCATTCCATTTTCAAATGTATTCATTTATGTACCAGTAGTTAGAAGTAGAAAAGTTCTAAAAGAAACCACAAAGCACATTTACAGCCACACCACACTGGATACGCCCAATCTCATCTGATCTTGGAAGCTAAGCAGTGTTGGGCCTGTTTAGTACTTGGATGTGAGACCACCTGGGAATACAAAGTGCTGTAGGTATTTTTATACTGCCAACACCGTTCTGTTAATGCATTTTATTTTCAAACTTATTCATTTATGTACCAGTAATTAGAAGTAGAAAAGTTCTAACAGAAACCACAAAGCTCATCTGCAGCCGCACCACACTGGATACGCCCAATCTCATCTGATCTTGGAAGCTAAGCAGTGCTGGACTTGGTTGGGAGACCACCTGGGAATACAAGGTGCTGTAGGTATTTTTATACTGCCAACACCGTTCTGTTGATGCATTCCATTTTCAAACCTGTTCATTTATGTACCAGTAGTTAGAAGTAGAAAAGTTCTAACAGAAACCACAAAGCTCATCTACAGCCACACCACACTGTATCCGCCCAATCTGATCTGACCTTAGAAGCTAAGCAGTGTTGGGCCTGGTTAGTACTTGTATGGGTGACCACCTGGGAATACAAGGTGCTGTAGGTATTTTTATACTGCCAACACCGTTCTGTTGATGCATTCAATTTTCAAACTTTTTCATTTATGTACCAGTAGTTAGAAGTAGAAAAGTTCTAACAGAAACCTCAGAGCTCATCTAGAGCCACACCACACTGGATACGCCCAATCTCATCTGAACTTGGAAGCTAAGCAGTGTTTGGCTTGGTTAGTACTTGGATGGAAGACCACCTGGGAATACAAGGTGCTGTAGGAATTTTTATACTGCCAACACCGTTCTGTTGATGCATTCCATTTTCAAACTTATTCATTTATGTTCCAGTAGCTAGAAGTAGAAAAGTATACACAAAACTGAAAAAAGGTCACTCGCGCCCCAGCTGCTGCTCGGTACCAACCCCCAAGAGCACAACGTCTTGAAACAATTTAAACAACAAACATATGGGGTAGTCCACAAGCGCTGCTGAAGGATTGACAAATAGTTCTTAATTCATCAAAAAATCCCATTCACTTTCATGGAACATAAAGGAATTCTTCAAATATGTATTTTTCCACAGCTTCTCGAAGGTTCGCACTTTACGACTAACCTCCTCTATATGGGGTATGTACATCAAAAGGTTTCTTTAGATAGTCTTCTCATCAATATTCATCACTCCAAGACCACAAGCAATTCACCACCCGACCCTTAGAATTGGCGCTCACCTTTTTAACATGCCCTATGTTCCTTGAAAGGTATCTTTATTTACACCGGGCACCACAGTTTCCACTGATCACCAACAGGGTCGTCGCCAATATATGGATAAAGCACAGATGGATATTCCAAAAGATTCACAGATTTATTGTACAAAACAAATGTGCCATAAAAAACATAAGGACTGAATAAAATACGTAAAACAAAAAAATTAAAAATTAAAAATATTTTACACTCTCCTGGTTTAATGGGAGACCATTTTCTTCACCTTATACCCCGGCCAACTCCAAAAGCATGTATAAAGGCTGTTGGCCTAAACAATGGGTGGGGGTCCTATTCAAAAATAGTTTAGGTGAAAAAAGCCCATACAACCTGAGAGGTATGTCTGCACCACCGACGCGTTTCGGATTCAAGATCCTTCCTCAAGGTGTCTAATGGGGTCAGGAAGTCAGTCCTTTATACTTCCTTAATCCCCTCCCACATTTTCTGACCAATCGCAGAATAATTCCAGTAAAAACAACATTATTGGTCTAATATAATATGGCTATCCTTATATTTCATACATGTCCTTTTAAGAAAACTAATAACATTTTTTAAAAACAGTTTTACATAGATTTCACCGAAGAAAACTAACATAAAAAATTAATTGGTAAGAATCAAATACAGTACTGGATAACAACCCCCATTCCAAACCCTATACAGTCCTTCAATTAATCCGGATTTGTCCTCCCGTTTTTTCTTATTGTTCTTATCCATAGTTGCAACCCATAAGGCCATTCGTTCTGTCAACAACTTTATTATTCGTCTTTGTTGTGCACAATGCGGACATCTCTTCTGTGCCAGAACATTCTACTTCCTGGTCGCGATGTGTAATCACGTGACATCCGCTTTAACCGGAAGTGCGGGTCACGGAGTCCGTCTTATGGAACGCAAACTTGGGAGGATCATTTCCTTCTTGTGAATCAGTTCACTCCGTAATATCCCAACAAGTTCATAGAGAGATCAAAATAGAAAGATGATGAGTAATTTCATACATATACAACATAGTAATCAATGTACCGTTATTTGATGGTTATTTTTCTTACATCTATAATTCTATAGAAACCACTTCATCTCGAAGTCCACATTGAGACCTTTTGGGTCAAGGGTCTGCATCTCATAAATAGTACGCATTTCAAGTTTAGCCAATCTCGTCTCCCCATCGTTGGTTCTCCATCCCGGAGTCACAGCTTTTATCCCACAAAAATCTACCAAGCTGTTAATATTACACTCATGTGTTTTTTTTAAAGTGTAGAGATACATTGTGGGTTTCCATCCCTTTCTTTATATTTCGGACATGTTCTCCAAGCCGTGTTTTTAACATGCGGGTTGTACGCCCCACATATTGGGCACCACATGAGCATTCTAATAAATATACACAGTTTTTTGTGTTACACGTGATAAAATCACGTATAGTGTAAATTATCCCTGTCTGGTTGGATTTATACTGTACAATTTTGCTTTGTTTACCTTTACATGTGCGGCACATAATACACATGCCACATCTAAAGAAGCCTTTCGACACATTTCTTGTGAGCATCTTAGGGGCACTATTCGCACTCCTTACTACATTCTCTTTTATATTTTTTGCCCTCCTGTATACAAATTTAGGGGTTTCTGTTATGTATTCTTTCAACAATGTGTCCTTACTCAAAATCGACCAATGACGTCTGAAGATGCGTTCCACCTGTAGATGCTGGCTATTGTATCCAGTGATAAATGGAACACAATTCATGGAATCTTTTCCCTTATTGGGTATTTTATTTAACATATTGGCTCGATTACTTGTGCCGCTATCTACCATTGCAGTTTTTACTATTCCTTTGTCATACCCTTTCATTACTAGTTGGCTCTCCAACTTTGATGCCTGTTCCCAGTACACCTCCATGTCTGAGCAATTCCTTCTTATTCTATGAAATTGACTCATGGGAATGCTCTTTAACCAATTTTTATGGTGATTGCTGGAAAAGTCTATAAATGAGTTGCAATCAGTACTTTTAGTGTAGTTGCTGGTTTTGATCACATTGTTATCAATATATATTCTTAAATCCAAAAAGTTGACTTCTACGTCACTAATATTAAAGGTAAGTTCTATGCCCGAAGTATTACCATTAAGATGTTTACAGAAGGTTTCCAGGGAGTTCCGGTCCCCCTTCCAGATGAATAGAACATCATCTATGTATCGGTCCCAGGATACCAGGCTAGCCCCCAGCTCATGGCCACTCCACACCTGTTGTTCTTCCCAGTGGGCCATGAATAAGTTAGCATAGCTGGGGGCCAGCCTGGTACCCATCGCCGTACCTTTAAGTTGCATGAAAAACGAATCATCATACCAGAAAAAATTATTTCGAAGAATGAGTGAAGTTCCCTCCAGTACAAAGTTCCTCTTTTCCTCTGGCAATTCCCCTCTATCCATAAAGAAAGCTAATGCCTTGAGTCCTAATTCATGGTCAATAATAGTATAAAGGGACGTAACGTCCGCTGTCACCAATATAAAGTCAGGTTTCCACTCAACCGTCATTAGTTTGTTAATAATTGATATGGTGTCCTTCAAATATGATTTAGTCTCCTTTACTATTGGTTGGAGAATATGATCAATAAAACATGACAGGTTGGACAAGCAGGAATTGGTACCCGCTACTATAGGGCGGCCAGGAGGACATTCCTTGTTCTTATGTATCTTCGGTAACATATATAGAACCGGAATCGCTGGACATTCTATCATCATGAAGAGCTGTTCTTCTTCTGTGATGATGCCCTTTGTTAAATAGAGTGCCAAAAATACTTCCAATTTTTGAATGATTCCAACACTAGGATTGCCTCTTAATTTCTGATATGTTCCTCTATCCATAATTTGACGTAACACTTCTTTGTTATAATCTTCCAAACTCAGAACAACTATACTTCCCCCCTTATCTGCGGGCTTAATAACTATTTCCTTATTACCTCGCAGTGTTTTAATGGCATTTCTCTCATCCTTAGTTAAATTGTTCTTTCTTCTATTTGGTTTAAAGGTCACCCCTTCTAAGTCTGCTTTTACTAATTTTTCGAATGACTCTATGAAACTGCCCTTTTTATGTTTCGGATAAAAGGTTGATTTCCTTTTGAAGAGGTATGAGCCACTTGTGGCCTCCTCAACTTTTGGTTTTTCTTCAAAAAACCTTTTGAGTGTAAGTCGTCTTATAAATTTCTCTATGGGACCGATACATAGATGATGTTCTATTCATCTGGAAGGGGGACCGGAACTCCCTGGAAACCTTCTGTAAACATCTTAATGGTAATACTTCGGGCATAGAACTTACCTTTAATATTAGTGACGTAGAAGTCAACTTTTTGGATTTAAGAATATATATTGATAACAATGTGATCAAAACCAGCAACTACACTAAAAGTACTGATTGCAACTCATTTATAGACTTTTCCAGCAATCACCATAAAAATTGGTTAAAGAGCATTCCCATGAGTCAATTTCATAGAATAAGAAGGAATTGCTCAGACATGGAGGTGTACTGGGAACAGGCATCAAAGTTGGAGAGCCAACTAGTAATGAAAGGGTATGACAAAGGAATAGTAAAAACTGCAATGGTAGATAGCGGCACAAGTAATCGAGCCAATATGTTAAATAAAATACCCAATAAGGGAAAAGATTCCATGAATTGTGTTCCATTTATCACTGGATACAATAGCCAGCATCTACAGGTGGAACGCATCTTCAGACGTCATTGGTCGATTTTGAGTAAGGACACATTGTTGAAAGAATACATAACAGAAACCCCTAAATTTGTATACAGGAGGGCAAAAAATATAAAAGAGAATGTAGTAAGGAGTGCGAATAGTGCCCCTAAGATGCTCACAAGAAATGTGTCGAAAGGCTTCTTTAGATGTGGCATGTGTATTATGTGCCGCACATGTAAAGGTAAACAAAGCAAAATTGTACAGTATAAATCCAACCAGACAGGGATAATTTACACTATACGTGATTTTATCACGTGTAACACAAAAAACTGTGTATATTTATTAGAATGCTCATGTGGTGCCCAATATGTGGGGCGTACAACCCGCATGTTAAAAACACGGCTTGGAGAACATGTCCGAAATATAAAGAAAGGGATGGAAACCCACAATGTATCTCTACACTTTAAAAAAACACATGAGTGTAATATTAACAGCTTGGTAGATTTTTGTGGGATAAAAGCTGTGACTCCGGGATGGAGAACCAACGATGGGGAGACGAGATTGGCTAAACTTGAAATGCGTACTATTTATGAGATGCAGACCCTTGACCCAAAAGGTCTCAATGTGGACTTCGAGATGAAGTGGTTTCTATAGAATTATAGATGTAAGAAAAATAACCATCAAATAACGGTACATTGATTACTATGTTGTATATGTATGAAATTACTCATCATCTTTCTATTTTGATCTCTCTATGAACTTGTTGGGATATTACGGAGTGAACTGATTCACAAGAAGGAAATGATCCTCCCAAGTTTGCGTTCCATAAGACGGACTCCGTGACCCGCACTTCCGGTTAAAGCGGATGTCACGTGATTACACATCGCGACCAGGAAGTAGAATGTTCTGGCACAGAAGAGATGTCCGCATTGTGCACAACAAAGACGAATAATAAAGTTGTTGACAGAACGAATGGCCTTATGGGTTGCAACTATGGATAAGAACAATAAGAAAAAACGGGAGGACAAATCCGGATTAATTGAAGGACTGTATAGGGTTTGGAATGGGGGTTGTTATCCAGTACTGTATTTGATTCTTACCAATTAATTTTTTATGTTAGTTTTCTTCGGTGAAATCTATGTAAAACTGTTTTTAAAAAATGTTATTAGTTTTCTTAAAAGGACATGTATGAAATATAAGGATAGCCATATTATATTAGACCAATAATGTTGTTTTTACTGGAATTATTCTGCGATTGGTCAGAAAATGTGGGAGGGGATTAAGGAAGTATAAAGGACTGACTTCCTGACCCCATTAGACACCTTGAGGAAGGATCTTGAATCCGAAACGCGTCGGTGGTGCAGACATACCTCTCAGGTTGTATGGGCTTTTTTCACCTAAACTATTTTTGAATAGGACCCCCACCCATTGTTTAGGCCAACAGCCTTTATACATGCTTTTGGAGTTGGCCGGGGTATAAGGTGAAGAAAATGGTCTCCCATTAAACCAGGAGAGTGTAAAATATTTTTAATTTTTAATTTTTTTGTTTTACGTATTTTATTCAGTCCTTATGTTTTTTATGGCACATTTGTTTTGTACAATAAATCTGTGAATCTTTTGGAATATCCATCTGTGCTTTATCCATATATTGGCGACGACCCTGTTGGTGATCAGTGGAAACTGTGGTGCCCGGTGTAAATAAAGATACCTTTCAAGGAACATAGGGCATGTTAAAAAGGTGAGCGCCAATTCTAAGGGTCGGGTGGTGAATTGCTTGTGGTCTTGGAGTGATGAATATTGATGAGAAGACTATCTAAAGAAACCTTTTGATGTACATACCCCATATAGAGGAGGTTAGTCGTAAGGTGCGAACCTTCGAGAAGCTGTGGAAAAATACATATTTGAAGAATTCCTTTATGTTCCATGAAAGTGAATGGGATTTTTTGATGAATTAAGAAGTAGAAAAGATCTATCAGAAACTACAAAGTTCATCTGCAGCCACACCACACTGGACACGCCCAATCTCATCTGATCTTGGAAGCTAAGCTGCGCTGTGCCTGGTTAGTACTTGGATGGGAAACCACCTGGGAATGCAAGGTGCTGCACATATTTTTATACAGCCAACTCTGTTCTGTTGATGCATTCCATTTTCAAATTTTTTCATTTATGTAGCAGTAGCTAGAAGTAGAAAAGTTCAAATAGAAACCTCAAAGCTCTTATACAGCCACACCACACTGGATACGCCCAATCTCATCTGATCTTGGAAGCTAAGCAGTGTTGGGCCTGGTTAGTACTTGGATGGGAGACCACCTGGGAATACAAGGTGCTGTAGGTATTTTTATACTGCCAACACCATTCTGTTGATGCATTCCATTTTCAAATTTTTTCATTTATGTACCAGTAGCTAGAAGTAGAAAGTTCTTACAGAAACCGCACAGTTCATCTACAGCCACAGCACACTGTATACGCCCAATCTCATATCTCATCTGATCTTGGAAGCTAAGTAGTGTTGGGCCTGGTTAGTACTTGGGTGGGAGACCACCTGGGAATACAAGGTGCTGTAGGTATTTTTATACTGCCAACACCGTTCTGTTGATGCATTCCATTTTCAAACTTTTTCATTTATTTACCAGTAGTTAGAAGTAGAAAAGTTCTGACTGAAACCACAAAGATTATCTTCAGCCACACCTCACTGGATACGCCCAATCTCATCTGACCTTGGAAACTAAGCAGTGCTGGGCCTGGTTAGTATTTGGATGGGAAACCACCTGGGAATGAAAGGTGCTGCAGATATTTTTATACTGCCAACTCCGTTCTGTTGATGCATTCCATTTTCAAACTTTGTTCATTTATGTACCAGTAGTTAGAAGTAGAAAAGTTCTAACAGAAACCACAAAGCTTATCTACAGCTACACCACACTGGGTACGCCCAATCTCATCTGATCTTGGAAGCTTAGAAGTGTTGGGCCTGGTTAGTACTCGGATGGGAGACCACCTGGGAATACAAGGTGCTGTAGGTGTTTTTATACTGCCAACACCATTCTATTGATGCATTCCTTTTTCAAACGTATTCATTTATGTACCAGTAGTTAGAAGTAGAAAAGTTCTAACAGAAACCACAAAGCTCATCTACAGCCACACCACACTGGATGCGCCCAATCTCATCTGATCTTGGAAGCTTTGAAGTGCTGGACCTGGTTAGTACTTGGATGGGAGACAACCTGGGAATACAAGGTGCAGTAGGTATTTTTATACTGCCAACTCCGTTCTGTTGATGCATTCCATTTTCAAACTTTGTTCATTTATGTACCAGTAGTTAGAAGTAGAAAAGTTCTAACAGAAACCACAAAGCTTATCTACAGCTACACCACACTGGATGCGCCCAATCTCATCTGATCTTGGAAGCTAAGAAGTGCTGGACCTGGTTAGTACTTGGATGGGAGACCACCTGGGAATACAAGGTGCTGTAGGTATTTTTATACTGCCAACACCGTTCTGTTGATGCATTCCATTTTCAATCCTATTCATTTATGTACCAGTAGATAGAAGTAGAAAAGTTCTAACAGAAACCACAAAACTTATCTACAGCCACACCACACTGGATACACCCAATCTCATCTGATCTTGGAAGCTAAGAAGTGTTGGGCCTGGTTAGTACTTGGATGGGAGACAACCTGGGAATACAAGGTGCTGGAGTTATTTTTATACTGCCAACACCATTCTGTTGATGCATTCTATTTTCAAACTTATTTATTTATGTACCAGTAGCTAGAAGTAGAAAAGTTCTAACAGAAACCGCAAAGTTCATCTACAGCCAAACCACAGTAGATACGCCCAATCTCATCTGACCTTGGAAACTAAGCAGTGCTGGGCCTGGTTAGTACTTGGATGGGAAACCACCTGGGAATGCAAGGTGCTGCAGATATTTTTATACTGCCAACTCCGTTTTGTTGATGCATTCCATTTTCAAACTTTGTTCATTTATTTACCAGTAGTTAGAAGTAGAAAATTTCTAACAGAAACCACAAAGCTTATCTACAGCCACACCACATTGGGTACGCCCATTCTCATCTGATCTTGGAAGCTAAGAAGTGTTCGGCCTGGTTAGTACTCGGATGGGAGACCACCTGGGAATACAAGGTGCTGTATGTGTTTTTATACTGCCAACACCATTCTATTGATGCATTCCTTTTTCAAACGTATTCATTTATGTACCAGTAGTTAGAAGTAGAAAAGTTCTAACAGAAACCACAAAGCTTATCTACAGCCTCACCACACTGGATACGGCCAATATCATCTGATCTTGGAAGCTAAGAAGTGTTGGGCCTGGTTAGTACTTGGATGGGAGACAACCAGGGAATACAAGGTGCTGGAGGTATTTTGATACTGCCAACACCATTCTGTTGATGCATTCCATTTTCAAACTTATTCACTTATGTACCAGTAGCTAAAAGTAGAAAAGTTCTAACAGAAACCACAAAGTTCATCTACAGCCACACCACACTGGATACGCCCAATCTCATCTGATCTTGGAAACTAAGCAGTGCTGGGCCTGGTTAGTATTTGGATGGGAAACCACCTGGTAATGCAAGGTGCTGCAGATATTTTTATACTGCCAACTCCGTTTTGTTGATGCATTCCATTTTCAAACTTTTTCATTTATTTACCAGTAGTTAGAAGTAGAAAAGTTCTAACAGAAACCACAAAGATTATCTACAGCCACACCACACTGGATACGCCCAATCTCATCTGATCTTGGAAGCTAAGCAGTGTTGGGCTTGGTTAGCACTTGGATGGGAGACCACCTGGGAATACAAGGTGCTGCAGGTGTTTTTATACTGCCAACACCGTTCTCTTGATTCATTCCATTTTCAAACTTATTCATTTATGTACCAGTAGTTAGAAGTAGAAAAGTTCTAACAGAAACCACAAAGCTCATCTACAGCCACACCACTCTGGATACGAACCATCTCATCTGATCTTGGAAGCTAAGCAGTGTTGGGCCTGTTTAGTACTTTGGTGGGAGACCACCTGGGAATACGAGGTGCTGGAGGTATTTTTATACTGCCAACACCGTTCTGTTGATGCATTCCATTTTCAAACTTATTCATTTATGTACCAGTAGTTAGAAGTAGAAAAGTTCTAACAGAAACCACAAAGCTCATCTACAGCCACACCACACTGGATACGCCCAATCTCATCTGATCTTGGAAGTTAAGCAGTGTTGGGACTGGTTAGTACTTTGATGGGAGACCACCTGGGAATACAAGGTGCTGCAGGTATTTTTATACTGCCAACACCGTTCTGTTGATGCATTCCATTTTCAATCTTATTCATTTATGTACCAGTAGTTAGAAGTAAAAAAGTTCTAACAGAAACCACAAAGCGCATCTAGAGCCACACCACACTGGATACGCCCAATCTCATCTGATCTTGGAAGCTAAGCAGTGTTTGGCTTGGTTAGTACTTGGATGGGAGACCACCTGGGAATACAAGGTGCTGTAGGAATTTTTATACTGCCAACACCGTTCTGTTGATGCATTCCATTTTCAAACTTATTCATTTATGTTCCAGTAGCTAGAAGTAGAAAAGATCTATCAGAAACTACAAAGTTCATCTGCAGCCACACCACACTGGACATGCCCAATCTCATCTGATCTTGGAAGCTAAGCTGCGCTGGGCCTGGTTAGTACTTGGATGGGAAACCACCTGGGAATATAAGGTGCTGCACATATTTTTATACTGCCAACTCTGTTCTGTTGATGCATTCCATTTTCAAATTTTTTCATTTATATAGCAGTAGCTAGAAGTAGAAAAGTTCAAATAGAAACCTCAAAGCTCTTCTACAGCCACACCACACTGGATACGCCCAATCTCATCTGATCTTGGAAGCTAAGCAGTGTTGGGCCTGGTTAGTACTTGGATGGGAGACCACCTGGGAATACAAGGTGCTGTAGGTATTTTTATACTGCCAACACCATTCTGTTGATGCATTCCATTTTCAAATTTTTTCATTTATGTACCAGTAGCTAGAAGTAGAAAGTTCTAACAGAAACCGCACAGTTCATCTACAGCCACAGCACACTGTATACGCCCAATCTCATATCTCATCTGATCTTGGAAGCTAAGTAGTGTTGGGCCTGGTTAGTACTTGGGTGGGAGACCACCTGGGAATACAAGGTGCTGTAGGTATTTTTATACTGCCAACACCGTTCTGTTGATGCATTCCATTTTCAAACTTTTTCATTTATTTACCAGTAGTTAGAAGTAGAAAAGTTCTGACTGAAACCACAAAGATTATCTTCAGCCACACCTCACTGGATACGCCCAATCTCATCTGACCTTGGAAACTAAGCAGTGCTGGGCCTGGTTAGTATTTGGATGGGAAACCACCTGGGAATGCAAGGTGCTGCAGATATTTTTATACTGCCAACTCCGTGTTGTTGATGCATTCCATTTTCAAACTTTGTTCATTTATTTACCAGTAGTTAGAAGTAGAAAAGTTCTAACAGAAACCACAAAGCTTATCTACAGCTACACCACACTGGGTACGCCCAATCTCATCTGATCTTGGAAGCTTAGAAGTGTTGGGCCTGGTTAGTACTCGGATGGGAGACCACCTGGGAATACAAGGTGCTGTAGGTGTTTTTATACTGCCAACACCATTCTATTGATGCATTCCTTTTTCAAACGTATTCATTTATGTACCAGTAGTTAGAAGTAGAAAAGTTCTAACAGAAACCACAAAGCTTATCTACAGCCACACCACACTGGATACGCCCAATATCATCTGATTCTTGGAAGCTAAGAAGTGTTGGGCCTGGTTAGTACTTGGATGGGAGACAACCTGGGAATACAAGGTGCTGTAGGTATTTTTATACTGCCAACATCGTTCTGTTGATGCATTCCATTTTCAAACTTATTCACTTATGTACCAGTAGCTAGAAGTAGAAAAGTTCTAACAGAAACCACAAAGCTCATCTACAGCCACACCACACTGGATGCGCCCAATCTCATCTGATCTTGGAAGCTAAGAAGTGCTGGACCTGGTTAGTACTTGGATGGGAGACCACCTGGGAATACAAGGTGCTGTAGGTGTTTTTATACTGCCAACACCATTCTGTTGATGCATTCCATTTTCAAACTTATTCATTTATGTACCAGTAGTTAGAAGTAGAAAAGTTCTAACAGAAACCACAAAGCTTATCTACAGCCACACCACACTGGATACACCCAATCTCATCTGATCTTGGAAGCTAAGAAGTGTTGGGCCTGGTTAGTACTTGGATGGGAGACAACCTGGGAATACAAGGTGCTGGAGTTATTTTTATACTGCCAACACCATTCTGTTGATGCATTCTATTTTCAAACTTATTTATTTATGTACCAGTAGCTAGAAGTAGAAAAGTTCTAACAGAAACCGCAAAGTTCATCTACAGCCACACCAAAGTAGATACGCCCAATCTCATCTGACCTTGGAAACTAAGCAGTGCTGGGCCTGGTTGGTATTTGGATGGGAAACCACCTGGTAATGCAAGGTGCTGCAGATATTTTTATACTGCCAACTCCGTTTTGTTGATGCATTCCATTTTCAAACTTTGTTCATTTATTTACCAGTAGTTAGAAGTAGAAAAGTTCTAACAGAAACCACAAAGCTTATCTACAGCCACACCACATTGGGTACGCCCATTCTCATCTGATCCTGGAAGCTAAGAAGTGTTGGGCCTGGTTAGTACTCGGATGGGAGACCACCTGGGAATACAAGGTGCTGTAGGTGTTTTTATACTGCCAACACCATTCTATTGATGCATTCCTTTTTCAAACGTATTCATTTATGTACCAGTAGTTAGAAGTAGAAAAGTTCTAACAGAAACCACAAAGCTTATCTACAGCCTCACTACACTGGATACACCCAATATCATCTGATCTTGGAAGCTAAGAAGTGTTGGGCCTGGTTAGTACTTGGATGGGAGAAAACCTGGGAATACAAGGTGCTGGAGGTATTTTTATACTGCCAACACCATTCTGTTGATGCATTCCATTTTCAAACTTATTCACTTATGTACCAGTAGCTAAAAGTAGAAAAGTTCTAACAGAAACCACAAAGTTCATCTACAGCCACACCACACTGGATACGCCCAATCTCATCTGATCTTGGAAACTAAGCAGTGCTGGGCCTGGTTAGTATTTGGATGGGAAACCACCTGGGAATGCAAGGTGCTGCAGATATTTTTATACTGCCAACTCCGTTTTGTTGAGGCATTCCATTTTCAAACTTTTTCATTTATTTACCAGTAGTTAGAAGTAGAAAAGTTCTAACAGAAACCACAAAGATTATCTACAGCCACACCACACTGGATACGCCCAATCTCATCTGATCTTGGAAGCTAAGCAGTGTTGGGCTTGGCTAATACTTGGATGGGAGACCACCTGTGAATACAAGGTGCTGCAGGTGTTTTTATACTGCCAACACCGTTCTGTTGATTCATTCCATTTTCAAACTTATTCATTTATGTACCAGTAGTTAGAAGTAGAAAAGTTCTAACAGAAACTACAAAGGTCATCTACAGCCACACCACACTGGATACGAACAATCTCATCTGATCTTGGAAGCTAAGCAGTGTTGGGCCTGTTTAGTACTTTGGTGGGAGACCACCTGGGAATACGAGGTGCTGTAGGTATTTTTATACTGCCAACACCGTTCTGTTGATGCATTCCATTTTCAAACTTATTCATTTATGTACCAGTAGTTAGAAGTAGAAAAGTTCTAACAGAAACCACAAAGCTCATCTACAGCCACACCACACTGGATAAGCCCAATCTCATCTGATCTTGGAAGTTAAGCAGTGTTGGGACTGGTTAGTACTTTGATGAGAGACCACCTGGGAATACAAGGTGCTGCAGGTATTTTTATACTGCCAACACCGTTCTGTTGATGCATTCCATTTTCAAACTTATTCATTTATGTACCAGTAGTTAGAAGTAAAAAAGTTCTAACAGAAACCACACAGCTAATCTACAGCCACACCACACTGGATACGCCCAATCTCATCTGATCTTGGAAGCTAAGCAGTGTTGGTCCTGGTTAGTATTAGGATGGGAGACCACCTGGCAATACAAGGTGCTGTAGGTATTTTTATACTGCCAACACCGTTCTGTTGATGCATTCCATTTTCAAAATTATTCATTTATGTACCAGTAGCTAGAAGTAGAAAAGTTCTAACAGAAACCGCAAAGTTCATCTACAGCCACACCACACTAGATGCGCCCAATCTCATCTGATCTTGGAAACTAAGCAGTGCTGGGCCTGGTTAGTATTTGGATGGGAAACCACCTGGGAATGCAAGGTGCTGCAGATATTTTTATGCTGCCAACTCCGTTTTGTTGATGCATTCCATTTTCAAACTTTTTCATTTATTTACCAGTATTTAGAAGTAGAAAAGTTCTAACAGAAACCATAAAGATTATCTACAGCCACACCACACTGGATACGCCCAATCTCATCTGATCTTGGAAGCTAAGCAGTGTTGGGTTTGGTTAGTACTTGGATGGGAGACCACCTGGGAATACAAGGTGCTGCAGGTATTTTTATACTGCCAACACCGTTCTGTTGATGCATTCCATTTTCAAACTTATTCATTTATGTACCAGTAGTTAGAAGCAGAAAAGTTCTAACAGAAACAACAAAGCTTATCTACAGCCACACCACACTGGATACGAACAATCTCATCTGATCTTGGAAGCTAAGATGTGCTGGGCCTGGTTAGTACTTGGATGGGAAACCACCTGGGAATGCAAGGTGCTGCACATATTTTTATACTGCGAACTCCGTTCTGTTGATGCATTCCATTTTCAAATTTTTTCATTTATATACCAGTAGCTAGAAGTAGAAAAGTTCAAATAGAAACCACAAAGCTCATCTACAGCCACACCACACTGGATACGCCCAATCTTATCTGATCTTGGAAGCTAAGCAGTGTTGGGCCTGTTTAGTACTTGGATGGAAGACCACCTGGGAATACAAAGTGCTGTAGGTATTTTAATACTGCCAACACCGTTCTGTTGATGCATTTTATTTTCAAACTTATTCATTTATGTACCAGAAGTTAGAAGTAGAAAAGTTCTAACAGAAACCACAAAGCTCATCTGCAGCCACACCACACTGGATACGCCCAATCTCATCTGATCTTGGAAGCTAAGCAGTGCTGGACTTGGTTGGGAGACCACCTGGGAATACAAGGTGCTGTAGGTATTTTTATACTGCCAACACCGTTCTGTTGATGCATTCCATTTTCAAACCTGTTCATTTATGTACCAGTAGTTAGAAGTAGAAAAGTTCTAACAGAAACCACAAAGCTCATCTACAGCCACACCACACTGTATCCGCCCAATCTGATCTGACCTTAGAAGCTAAGCAGTGTTGGGCCTGGTTAGTACTTGGATGGGTGACCACCTGGGAATACAAGGTGCTGTAGGTATTTTTATACTGCCAACACCGTTCTGTTGATGCATTCAATTTTCAAACTTTTTCATTTATGTACCAGTAGTTAGAAGTAGAAAAGTTCTAACAGAAACCACAGCGCTCATCTAAAGCCACACCACACTGGATACGCCCAATCTCATCTGATCTTGGAAGCTAAGCAGTGTTTGGCTTGGTTAGTACTTGGATGGGAGACCACCTGGGAATACAAGGTGCTGTAGGAATTTTTATACTGCCAACACCGTTCTGTTGATGCATTCCATTTTCAAACGTATTCATTTATGTTCCAGTAGCTAGAAGTAGAAAAGATCTATCAGAAACTGCAAAGCTCATCTGCAGCCACACCACACTGGACACGCCCAATCTCATCTGATCTTGGAAGCTAAGCTGCGCTGGGCCTGGTTAGTACTTGGATGGGAAACCACCTGGGAATGCAAGGTGCTGCACATATTTTTATACTGCCAACTCCGTTCTGTTGATGCATTCCATTTTCAAATTTTTTCATTTATGTAGCAGTAGCTAGAAGTAGAAAAGTTCAAATAGAATCCACAAAGCTCTTCTACAGCCACACCACACTGGATACGCCTGATCTTGGAAGCTAAGCAGTGTTGGGCCTGGTTAGTACTTGGATGGGAGACCACCTGGGAGTACAAGGTGTTGTAGGTATTTTTATACTGCCAACACCATTCTGTTGATGCATTCCATTTTCAAACTTTTTCATTTATTTACCAGTATTTAGAAGTAGAAAAGTTCTAAAAGAAACCATAAAAATTATCTACAGCCACACCACACTGGATACGCCCAATCTCATCTGATCTTGGAAGCTAAGCAGTGTTGGGTTTGGTTAGTACTTGGATGGGAGACCACCTGGGAATACAAGGTGCTGCAGGTATTTTTATACTGCCAACACCGTTCTGTTGATGCATTCCATTTTCAAACTTATTCATTTATGTACCAGTAGTTAGAAGCAGAAAAGTTCTAACAGAAACAACAAAGCTCATCTACAGGCACACCACACTGGATACGAACAATCTCATCTGATCTTGGAAGCTAAGCAGTGTTGGGACTGGTTAGTACTTTGATGGGAGACCACCTGGGAATACAAGGTGCTGCAGTTATTTTTATACTGCCAACACCGTTCTGTTGATGCATTCCATTTTCAAACTTTTTCATTTATTTACCAGTAGTTAGAAGTAGAAAAGTTCTATCAGAAACTGCAAAGCTCATCTGCAGCTACACCACACTGGACACTCCCAATCTCATCTGATCTTGGAAGCTAAACTGTGCTGGGCCTGGTCAGTACATGGATGGGAAACCACCTGGGAATGCAAGGTGCTGCACATATTTTTATACTGCCAACTCCGTTCTGTTGATGCATTCCATTTTCAAATTTTTTCATTTATGTACCAGTAGCTAGAAGTAGAAAAGTTCAAATAGAAACCACAAACCTCATCTACAGCCACACCACACTGGATACGCCCAATCTCATCTGATCTTGGAAGCTTAGAAGTGTTGGGCCTGGTTAGTACTTGGATGGGAGACTACCTGGTAATACAATGTGCTGTAGGGGTTTTTATACTGCCAACACCGTTCTGTTGATGCATTCCATTTTCAATCCTATTCATTAATGTACCAATAGTTAGAAGTAGAAAAGTTCTAACAGAAACCGCAAAGTTCATCTACAGCCACACCACACTGGATACGCCCAATATCATCTGATCTTGGAAACTAAGCAGTGCTGAGCCTGGTTAGTATTTGGATGGGAAACAACCTGGGAATGCAAGGTGCTGCAGATATTTTTATACTGCCAACTCCGTTCTGTTGATGCATTCCATTTTCTAATTTTTTCATTTATGTACCAGTAGCTAGAAGTAGAAAAGTTCTAACAGAAACCACAAAGCTTATCTACAGCCACACCACACTGTATATGCCCAATCTCATCTGATCTTGAAAGCTAAGCAGTGCTGGACTTGGTTGGGAGACCACCTGGGAATACAAGGTGCTGTAGGTATTTTTATACTGCCAACACAGTTCTGTTGATGCATTCCATTTTCAAACCTGTTCATTTATGTACCAGTAGTTAGAAGTAGAAAAGTTCTAACAGAAACCACAAAGCTCATCTACAGCCACACCACACTGTATATGCCCAATCTCATCTGAACTTGAAAGCTAAGCAGTGTTGGGCCTGGTTAGTACTTGGATGGGAGACCACCTGGGAATACAAGGTGCTGTAGGTATTTTTATACTGCCAACACCATTCTGTTGATGCATTCCATTTTCAAATTTATTCATTTATGTACCAGTAGCTAGAAGTAGAAAAGTTCTAACAGAAACCGCAAAGTTCATCTACAGCCACACCACACTGGATACGCCCAATATCATCTGATCTTGGAAACTAAGCAGTGCTGAGCCGGGTTAGTATTTGGATGGGAAACAACCTGGGAATGCAAGGTGCTGCAGATATTTTTATACTGCCAACTCCGTTCTGTTGATGCATTCCATTTTCTAATTTTTTCATTTATGTACCAGTAGCTAGAAGTAGAAAAGTTCTAACAGAAACCACAAAGCTTATCTACAGCCACACCACACTGGATACGCCCAATCTCATCTGATCTTGGAAGCTAAGCAGTGTTGGGCCTGTTTAGTACTTGGATGGAAGACCACCTGGGAATACAAAGTGCTGTAGGTATTTTTATACTGCCAACACCGTTCTGTTGATGCATTTTATTTTCAAACTTATTCATTTATGTACCAGTAGTTAGAAGTAGAAAAGTTCTAACAGAAACCACAAAGCTCATCTGCAGCCACACCACACTGGATACGCCCAATCTCATCTGATCTTGGAAGCTAAGCAGTGCTGGACTTGGTTGGGAGACCACCTGGGAATACAAGGTGCTGTAGGTATTTTTATACTGCCAACACCGTTCTGTTGATGCATTCCATTTTCAAACCTGTTCATTTATGTACCAGTAGTTAGAAGTAGAAAAGTTCTAACAGAAACCACAAAGCTCATCTACAGCCACACCACACTGTATCCGCCCAATCTGATCTGACCTTAGAAGCTAAGCAGTGTTGGGCCTGGTTAGTACTTGGATGGGTGACCACCTGGGAATACAGGGTGCTGTAGGTATTTTTATACTGCCAACACCGTTCTGTTGATGCATTCAATTTTTAAACTTTTTCATTTATGTACCAGTAGTTAGAAGTAGAAAAGTTCTAACAGAAACCACAGAGCTCATCTAGAGCCACACCACACTGGATACGCCCAATCTCATCTGATCTTGGAAGCTAAGCAGTGTTTGGCTTGGTTAGTACTTGGACGGGAGACCACCTGGGAATACAAGGTGCTGTAGGAATTTTTATACTGCCAACACCGTTCTGTTGATGCATTCCATTTTCAAACTTATTCATTTATGTTCCAGTAGCTAGAAGTAGAAAAGATCTATCAGAAACTGCAAAGCTCATCTGCAGCCACACCACACTGGACACGCCCAATCTCATCTGATCTTGGAAGCTAAGCTGCGCTGGGCCTGGTTAGTACTTGGATGGGAAACCACCTGGGAATGCAAGGTGCTGCACATATTTTTATACTGCCAACTCCGTTCTGTTGATGCATTCCATTTTCAAATTTTTTCATTTATGTAGCAGTAGCTAGAAGTAGAAAAGTTCAAATAGAAACCACAAAGCTATTCTACAGCCACACCACACTGGATACGCCTGATCTTGGAAGCTAAGCAGTGTTGGGCCTGGTTAGTACTTGGATGGGAGACCACCTGGGAATACAAGGTGCTGTAGGTATTTTTATACTGCCAACACCATTCTGTTGATGCATTCCATTTTCAAATTTTTTCATTTATGTACCAGTAGCTAGAAGTAGAAAGTTCTAACAGAAACCGCACAGTTCATCTACAGCCACAGCACACTGTATACGCCCAATCTCATATCTCATCTGATCTTGGAAACTAAGCAGTGCTGGGCCTGGTTAGTATTTGGATGGGAAACCACCTGGGAATGCAAGGTGCTGCAGATATTTTTATGCTGCCAACTCCGTTTTGTTGATGCATTCCATTTTCAAACTTTTTCATTTATTTACCAGTATTTAGAAGTAGAAAAGTTCTAAAAGAAACCATAAAGATTATCTACAGCCACACCACACTGGATACGCCCAATCTCATCTGATCTTGGAAGCTAAGCAGTGTTGGGTTTGGTTAGTACTTGGATGGGAGACCACCTGGGAATACAAGGTGCTGCAGGTATTTTTATACTGCCAACACCGTTCTGTTGATGCATTCCATTTTCAAACTTATTCATTTATGTACCAGTAGTTAGAAGTAGAAAAGTTCTAACAGAAACCACAAAGCTCATCTACAGCCACACCACACTGGATACGAACAATCTCATCTGATCTTGGAAGCTAAGCAGTGTTGGGCCTGTTTAGTACTTTGGTGGGAGACCACCTGGGAATACGAGGTGCTGTAGGTATTTTTATACTGCCAACACCGTTCTGTTGATGCATTCCATTTTCAAACTTATTCATTTATGTACCAGTAGTTAGAAGTAGAAAAGTTCTAACAGAAACCACAAAGCTCATCTACAGCCACACAACACTGGATAAGCCCAATCTCATCTGATCTTGGAAGTTAAGCAGTGTTGGGACTGGTTAGTACTTTGATGGGAGACCACCTGGGAATACAAGGTGCTGCAGGTATTTTTATACTGCCAACACCGTTCTGTTGATGCATTCCATTTTCAATCTTATTCATTTATGTACCAGTAGTTAGAAGTAAAAAAGTTCTAACAGAAACCACACAGCTCATCTACAGCCACACCACACTGGATACGCCCAATCTCATCTGATCTTGGAAGCTAAGCAGTGTTGGTCCTGGTTAGTACTAGGATGGGAGACCACCTGGCAATACAAGGTGCTGTAGGTATTTTTATACTGCCAACACCGTTCTGTTGATGCATTCCATTTTCAAAATTATTCATTTATGTACCAGTAGCTAGAAGTAGAAAAGTTCTAACAGAAACCGCAAAGTTCATTTACAGCCACACCACACTAGATGCGCCCAATCTCATCTGATCTTGGAAACTAAGCAGTGCTGGGCCTGGTTAGTATTTGGATGGGAAACCACCAGGGAATGCAAGGTGCTGCAGATATTTTTATGCTGCCAACTCCGTTTTGTTGATGCATTCCATTTTCAAACTTTTTCATTTATTTACCAGTATTTAGAAGTAGAAAAGTTCTAACAGAAACCATAAAGATTATCTACAGCCACACCACACTGGATACGCCCAATCTCATCTGATCTTGGAAGCTAAGCAGTGTTGGGTTTGGTTAGTACTTGGATGGGAGACCACCTGGGAATACAAGGTGCTGCAGGTATTTTTATACTGCCAACACCGTTCTGTTGATGCATTCCATTTTCAAACTTTTTCATTTATTTACCAGTAGTTAGAAGTAGAAAAGTTCTATCAGAAACTGCAAAGCTCATCTGCAGCTACACCACACTGGACACTCCCAATCTCATCTGATCTTGGAAGCTAAACTGTGCTGGGCCTGGTCAGTACATGGATGGGAAACCACCTGGGAATGCAAGGTGCTGCACATATTTTTATACTGCCAACTCCGTTCTGTTGATGCATTCCATTTTCAAATTTTTTCAGTTATGTACCAGTAGCTAGAAGTAGAAAAGTTCAAATAGAAACCACAAACCTCATCTACAGCCACACCACACTGGATACGCCCAATCTCATCTGATCTTGGAAGCTTAGAAGTGTTGGGCCTGGTTAGTACTTGGATGGGAGACTACCTGGTAATACAATGTGCTGTAGGTGTTTTTATACTGCCAACACCGTTCTGTTGATGCATTCCATTTTCAATCCTATTCATTAATGTACCAATAGTTAGAAGTAGAAAAGTTCTAACAGAAACCGCAAAGTTCATCTACAGCCACACCACACTGGATACGCCCAATATCATCTGATCTTGGAAACTAAGCAGTGCTGAGCCTGGTTAGTATTTGGATGGGAAACAACCTGGGAATGCAAGGTGCTGCAGATATTTTTATACTGCCAACTCCGTTCTGTTGATGCATTCCATTTTCTAATTTTTTCATTTATGTACCAGTAGCTAGAAGTAGAAAAGTTCTAACAGAAACCACAAAGCTTATCTACAGCCACACCACACTGTATATGCCCAATCTCATCTGATCTTGAAAGCTAAGCAGTGCTGGACTTGGTTGGGAGACCACCTGGGAATACAAGGTGCTGTAGGTATTTTTATACTGCCAACACAGTTCTGTTGATGCATTCCATTTTCAAACCTGTTCATTTATGTACCAGTAGTTAGAAGTAGAAAAGTTCTAACAGAAACCACAAAGCTCATCTACAGCCACACCACACTGTATATGCCCAATCTCATCTGATCTTGAGAGCTAAGCAGTGTTGGGCCTGGTTAGTACTTGGATGGGAGACCACCTGGGAATACAAGGTGCTGTAGGTATTTTTATACTGCCAACACCATTCTGTTGATGCATTCCATTTTCAAATTTATTCATTTATGTACCAGTAGCTAGAAGTAGAAAAGTTCTAACAGAAACCGCAAAGTTCATCTACAGCCACACCACACTGGATACGCCCAATATCATCTGATCTTGGAAACTAAGCAGTGCTGAGCCTGGTTAGTATTTGGATGGGAAACAACCTGGGAATGCAAGGTGCTGCAGATATTTTTATACTGCCAACTCCGTTCTGTTGATGCATTCCATTTTCTAATTTTTTCATTTATGTACCAGTAGCTAGAAGTAGAAAAGTTCTAACAGAAACCACAAAGCTTATCTACAGCCACACCACACTGGATACGCCCAATCTCATCTGATCTTGGAAGCTAAGCAGTGTTGGGCCTGTTTAGTACTTGGATGGAAGACCACCTGGGAATACAAAGTGCTGTAGGTATTTTTATACTGCCAACACCGTTCTGTTGATGCATTTTATTTTCAAACTTATTCATTTATGTACCAGTAGTTAGAAGTAGAAAAGTTCTAACAGAAACCACAAAGCTCATCTGCAGCCACACCACACTGGATACGCCCAATCTCATCTGATCTTGGAAGCTAAGCAGTGCTGGACTTGGTTGGGAGACCACCTGGGAATACAAGGTGCTGTAGGTGTTTTTATACTGCCAACACCGTTCTGTTGATGCATTCCATTTTCAAACCTGTTCATTTATGTACCAGTAGTTAGAAGTAGAAAAGTTCTAACAGAAACCACAAAGCTCATCTACAGCCACACCATACTGTATCCGCCCAATCTGATCTGACCTTAGAAGCTAAGCAGTGTTGGGCCTGGTTAGTACTTGGATGGGTGACCACCTGGGAATACAAGGTGCTGTAGGTATTTTTATACTGCCAACACCGTTCTGTTGATGCATTCAATTTTCAAACTTTTTCATTTATGTACCAGTAGTTAGAAGTAGAAAAGTTCTAACAGAAACCACAGAGCTCATCTAGAGCCACACCACACTGGATACGCCCAATCTCATCTGATCTTGGAAGCTAAGCAGTGTTTGGCTTGGTTAGTACTTGGACGGGAGACCACCTGGGAATACAAGGTGCTGTAGGTATTTTTATACTGCCAACACCGTTCTGTTGATGCATTCCATTTTCAAACTTATTCATTTATGTTCCAGTAGCTAGAAGTAGAAAAGTTCTAACAGAAACCACAAAGCTCATCTACAGCCACACCACACTGGATATGCCCAATCTCATCTGATCTTGGAAGCTAAGCTGCGCTGGGCCTGGTTAGTACTTGGATGGGAAACCACCTGGGAATGCAAGGTGCTGCACATATTTTTATACTGCCAACTCCGTTCTGTTGATGCATTCCATTTTCAAATTTTTTCATTTATGTACCAGTAGCTAGAAGTAGAAAAGTTCAAATAGAAACCACAAAGCTATTCTACAGCCACACCATACTGGATACGCCTGATCTTGGAAGCTAAGCAGTGTTGGGCCTGGTTAGTACTTGGATGGGAGACCACCTGGGAATACAAGGTGCTGTAGGTATTTTTATACTGCCAACACCATTCTGTTGATGCATTCCATTTTCAAATTTTTTCATTTATGTACCAGTAGCTAGAAGTAGAAAGTTCTAACAGAAACCGCACAGTTCATCTACAGCCACAGCACACTGTATACGCCCAATCTCATATCTCATCTGATCTTGGAAGCTAAGTAGTGTTGGGCCTGGTTAGTACTTGGGTGGGAGACCACCTGGGAATACGAGGTGCTGTAGGTATTTTTATACTGCCAACACCGTTCTGTTGATGCATTCCATTTTCAAACTTTTTCATTTATTTACCAGTAGTTAGAAGTAGAAAAGTTCTGACAGAAACCACAAAGATTATCTTCAGCCACACCTCACTGGATACGCCCAATCTCATCTGACCTTGGAAACTAAGCAGTGCTGGGCCTGGTCAGTATTTGGATGGGAAACCACCTGGGAATGCAAGTTGCTGCAGATATTTTTATACTGCCAACTCCGTTTTGTTGATGCATTCCATTTTCAAACTTTGTTCATTTATTTACCAGTAGTTAGAAGTAGAAAAGTTCTAACAGAAACCACAAAGCTTATCTACAGCTACACCACACTGGGTACGTCCAATCTCATCTGATCTTGGAAGCTTAGAAGTGTTGGGCCTGGTTAGTACTCGGATGGGAGACCACCTGGGAATACAAGGTGCTGTAGGTGTTTTTATACTGCCAACACCATTCTATTGATGCTTTCCTTTTTCAAACGTATTCATTTATGTACCAGTAGTTAGAAGTAGAAAAGTTCTAACAGAAACCACAAACCTTATCTACAGCCACACCACACTGGATACGCCCAATATCATCTGATTCTTGGAAGCTAAGAAGTGTTGGGCCTGGTTAGTACTTGGATGGGAGACAACCTGGGAATACAAGGTGCTGTAGGTCTTTTTATACTGCCAACACCGTTCTGTTGATGCATTCCATTTTCAAACTTATTCACTTATGTACCAGTAGTTAGAAGTAGAAAAGTTCTAACAGAAACCACAAAACTCATCTACAGCCACACCACACTGGATACACCCAATCTCATCTGATCTTGGAAGCTAAGAAGTGTTGGGCCTGGTTAGTACTTGGATGGGAGACAACCTGGGAATACAAGGTGCTGGAGTTATTTTTATACTGCCAACACCATTCTGTTGATGCATTCCATTTTCAAACTTATTTATTTATGTACCAGTAGCTAGAAGTAGAAAAGTTCTAACAGAAACCGCAAAGTTCATCTACAGCCACACCACAGTAGATACGCCCAATCTCATCTGACCTTGGAAACTAAGCAGTGCTGGGCCTGGTTAGTATTTGGATGGGAAACCACCTGGGAATGCAAGGTGCTGTAGATATTTTTATACTGCCAACTCCGTTCTGTTGATGCATTCCATTTTCAAACTTTGTTTATTTATTTACCAGTAGTTAGAAGTAGAAAAGTTCTAACAGAAACAACAAAGCTTATCTACAGCCACACCACATTGGGTACGCCCATTTTCATCTGATCTTGGAAGCTAAGAATTGTTGGGCCTGGTTAGTACTCGGATGGGAGACCACCTGGGAATACAAGGTGCTGTAGGTGTTTTTATACTGCCAACACCATTCTATGATGCATTCCTTTTTCAAACGTATTCATTTATGTACCAGTAGTTAGAAGTAGAAAAGTTCTAACAGAAACCACAAAGCTTATCTACAGCCTCACCACACTGGGTACGCCCAATATCATCTGATCTTGGAAGCTAAGAAGTGTTGGGCCTGGTTAGTAGTTGGATGGGAAACAACCTGGGAATACAAGGTGCTGGAGGTATTTTTATACTGCCAACACCATTCAGTTGATGCATTCCATTTTCAAACTTATTCACTTATGTACCAGTAGCTAAAAGTAGAAAAGTTCTAACAGAAACCACACAGTTCATCTACAGCCACACCACACTGGATACGCCCAATCTCATCTGATCTTGGAAACTAAGCAGTGCTGGGCCTGGTTAGTGTTTGGATGGGAAACCACCTGGGAATGCAAGGTGCTGTAGGTATTTTTTATACTGACAACACCGTTCTGTTGATGCATTCCATTTTCAAACCTGTTCATTTATGTACCAGTAGTTAGAAGTAGAAAAGTTCTAACAGAAACCACAAAGCTCATCTACAGCCACACCACACTGTATATGCCCAATCTCATCTGATCTTGAAAGCTAAACAGTGTTGGGCCTGGTTAGTACTTGGATGGGAGACCGCCTAGGAATACAAGGTGCTGTAGGTATTTTTATACTGCCAACACCATTCTGTTGATGCATTCCATTTTCAAATTTATTCATTTATGTACCAGTAGCTAGAAGTAGAAAAGTTCTAACAGAAACCGCAAAGTATATTTACAGCCACACCACACTGGATACGCCCAATATCATCTGATCTTGGAAACTAAGTAGTGCTGAGCATGGTTAGTATTTGGATGGGAAAACAACCTGGGAATGCAAGGTGCTGCAGATATTTTATACTGCCAACTCCGTTCTGTTGATGCATTCCATTTTCTAATATTTTCATTTATGTACCAGTAGCTAGAAGTAGAAAAGTTCTAACAGAAACCACAAAGCTTATCTACAGCCACACCACACTGGATACGCCCAATCTCATCTGATCTTGGAAGCTAAGCAGTGTTGGGCCTGTTTAGTACTTGGATGGAAGACCACCTGGGAATACAAAGTGCTGTAGGTATTTTTATACTGCCAACACCGTTCTGTTGATGCATTTTAATTTCAAACTTATTCATTTATGTACCAGTAGTTAGAAGTAGAAAAGTTCTAACAGAAACCACAAAGCTCATCTGCAGCCACACCACACTGGATACGCCCAATCTCATCTGATCTTGGAAGCTAAGCAGTGCTGGACTTGGTTGGGAGACCACCTGGGAATACAAGGTGCTGTAGGTATTTTTATACTGCCAACACCGTTCTGTTGATGCATTCCATTTTCAAACCTGTTCATTTATGTACCAGTAGTTAGAAGTAGAAAAGTTCTAACAGAAACCACAAAGCTCATCTACAGCCACACCACACTGTATATGCCCACTCTCATCTGATCTTGAAAGCTAAGCAGTGTTGGGCCTGGTTAGTACTTGGATGGGAGACCGCCTAGGAATACAAGGTGCTGTAGGTATTTTTATACTGCCAACACCATTCTGTTGATGCATTCCATTTTCAAATTTATTCATTTATGTACCAGTAGCTAGAAGTAGAAAAGTTCTAACAGAAACCGCAAAGTTCATTTACAGCCACACCACACTGGATACGCCCAATATCATCTGATCTTGGAAACTAAGTAGTGCTGAGCCTGGTTAGTATTTGGATGGGAAACAACCTGGGAATGCAAGGTGCTGCAGATATTTTTATACTGCCAACTCCGTTCTGTTGATGCATTCCATTTTCTAATATTTTCATTTATGTACCAGTAGCTAGAAGTAGAAAAGTTCTAACAGAAACCACAAAGCTTATCTACAGCCACACCACACTGGATACGCCCAATCTCATCTGATCTTGGAAGCTAAGCAGTGTTGGGCCTGTTTAGTACTTGGATGGAAGACCACCTGGGAATGCAAAGTGCTGTAGGTATTTTTATACTGCCAACACCGTTCTGTTGATGCATTTTAATTTCAAACTTATTCATTTATGTACCAGTAGTTAGAAGTAGAAAAGTTCTAACAGAAACCACAAAGCTCATCTGCAGCCACACCACACTGGATACGCCCAATCTCATCTGATCTTGGAAGCTAAGCAGTGCTGGACTTGGTTGGGAGACCACCTGGGAATACAAGCTGCTGTAGGTATTTATATACTGCCAACACCGTTCTGTTGATGCATTCCATTTTCAAACCTGTTCATTTAAGTACCAGTAGTTAGAAGTAGAAAAGTTCTAACAGAAACCACAAAGCTCATCTACAGCCACACCACACTGTATCCGTCCAATCTGATCTGACCTTAGAAGCTAAGCAGTGTTGGGCCTGGTTAGTATTTGGATGGGTGACCACCTGGGAATACAAGGTGCTGTAGGTATTTTTATACTGCCAACACCGTTCTGTTGATGCATTCAATTTTCAAACTTATTCATTTATGTTCCAGTAGCTAGAAGTAGAAAAGATCTATCAGAAACTGCAAAGCTCATCTGCAGCCACACCACACTGGACACGCCCAATCTCATCTGATCTTGGAAGCTAAGCTGCGCTGGGCCTGGTTAGTACTTGGATGGGAAACCACCTGGGAATGCAAGGTGCTGCACATATTTTTATACTGCCAACTCCGTTCTGTTGATGCATTCCATTTTCAAATTTTTTCATTTATGTAGCAGTAGCTAGAAGTAGAAAAGTTCAAATAGAAACCACAAAGCTCTTCTACAGCCACACCACACTGGATACGCCTGATCTTGGAAGCTAAGCAGTGTTGGGCCTGGTTAGTACTTGGATGGGAGACCAACTGGGAATATAAGGTGCTGTAGGTATTTTTATACTGCCAACACCATTCTGTTGATGCATTCCATTTTCAAATTTTTTCATGTATGTACCAGTAGCTAGAAGTAGAAAGTTCTAACAGAAACCGCACAGTTCATCTACAGCCACAGCATACTGTATACGCCCAATCTCATATCTCATCTGATCTTGGAAGCTAAGTAGTGTTGGGCCTGGTTAGTACTTGGGTGGGAGACCACCTGGGAATACAAGGTGCTGTAGGTATTTTTATACTGCCAAAACCGTTCTGTTGATGCATTCCATTTTCAAACTTTTTCATTTATTTACCAGTAGTTAGAAGTAGAAAAGTTCTGACAGAAACCACAAAGATTATCTTCAGCCACACCTCACTGGATACGCCCAATCTCATCTGACCTTGGAAACTAAGCAGTGCTGGGCCTGGTTAGTATTTGGATGGGAAACCACCTGGGCATGCAAGGTGCTGCAGATATTTTTATACTGCCAACTCCGTTTTGTTGATGCATTCCATTTTCAAACTTTGTTCATTTATTTACCAGTAGTTAGAAGTAGAAAAGTTCTAACAGAAACCACAAAGCTTATCTACAGCTACACCACACTGGGTACGTCCAATCTCATCTGATCTTGGAAGCTTAGAAGTGTTGGGCCTGGTTAGTACTCGGATGGGAGACCACCTGGGAATACAAGGTGCTGTAGGTGTTTTTATACTGCCAACTCCATTCTATTGATGCATTCCTTTTTCAAACGTATTCATTTATGTACCAGTAGTTAGAAGTAGAAAAGTTATAACAGAAACCACAAAGCTTATCTACAGCCACACCACACTGGATACGCCCAATATCATCTGATTCTTGGAAACTAAGAAGTGTTGGGCCTGGTTAGTACTTGGATGGGAGACAACCTGGGAATACAAGGTGCTGTAGGTCTTTTTATACTGCCAACACCGTTCTGTTGATGCATTCCATTTTCAAACTTATTCACTTATGTACCAGTAGCTAGAAGTAGAAAAGTTCTAACAGAAATCACAAAACTCATCTACAGCCACACCACACTGGATACACCCAATCTCATCTGATCTTGGAAGCTAAGAAGTGTTGGGCCTTGTTAGTACTTGGATGGGAGACAACCTGGGAATACAAGGTGCTGGAGTTATTTTTATACTGCCAACACCATTCTGTTGATGCATTCTATTTTCAAACTTATTTTTCTCTGACGTCCTAAGTGGATGCTGGGGACTCCGTCAGGACCATGGGGAATAGCGGCTCCGCAGGAGACAGGGCACAAAACTAAAGCTTTAGGATCAGGTGGTGTGTACTGGCTCCTCCCCCTATGACCCTCCTCCAAGCCTCAGTTAGGTTTTTGTGCCCGTCCGAGCAGGGTGCAATCTAGGTGGCTCTCTTAAGGAGCTGCTTAGAAAAAGTTTTTAGGTTTTTTATTTTCAGTGAGTCCTGCTGGCAACAGGCTCACTGCATCGAGGGACTTAGGGGAGAGAAGTTCAACTCACCTGCGTGCAGGATGGATTGGCTTCTTAGGCTACTGGACACCATTAGCTCCAGAGGGAGTCGGAACACAGGTCTCACCCTGGGGTTCGTCCCGGAGCCGCGCCGCCGACCCCCCTTGCAGATGCTGAAGATTGAAGGTCCAGAAACCGGCGGCAGAAGGCTCTTCAGTCTTCTTGAAGTTAGCGCACAGCACTGCAGCTGTGCGCCATTGTTTGTCACACACTTCTCACCAACGGTCACGGAGGGTGCAGGGCGCTGCTGGGGGCGCCCTGGGCAGCAATGTAAATACCTTTTATGGCTAAAAAATACATCACATATAGCCCTTGAGGCTATATGGATGTATTTAACCCTTGCCAGATATTACAAACTACGGGAGAAAAGCCAGCCGGAATAGGGGGCGGGGCTTATTCTCCTCAGCACACAGCGCCATTTTCCTGCTCAGCTCCGCTGTGAGGAAGGCTCCCAGGACTCTCCCCTGCACTGCACTACAGAAACAGGGTAAAACAGAGAGGGGGGGCACTTTTTTGGCGATATTTTATATATTTAAGCTGCTATAAGGATACAACACTTATATAAGGTTGTTCCCATATATATTATAGCGCTTGGGTGTGTGCTGGCAAACTCTCCCTCTGTCTCCCCAAAGGGCTAGTGGGGTCCTGTCTTCGATAAGAGCATTCCCTGTGTGTCTGCTGTGTGTCGGTACGTGTGTGTCGACATGTATGAGGACGATGTTGGTGTGGAGGCAGAGCAATTGCCGGTAATGGTGATGTCACCCCCCAGGGAGTCGACGCCGGAATGGATGGCTTTGTTTATGGAATTACGTGATAATGTCAGCACATTACAAAAATCAGTTGACGACATGAGACGGCCGTCAAACCAGTTAGTACCTGCCCAGGCGTCTCAGACACCGTCAGGGGCTGTAAAACGCCCTTTACCTCAGTCGGTCGACACAGACCCAGACACGGACACTGATTCTAGTGTCGACGGTGAAGAAACAAACATATTTTCCAGTAGGGCCACACGTTATATGATCACGGCAATGAAGGAGGCTTTGCATATCTCTGATACTACAAGTACCACAAAAAGGGGTATTATGTGGGGGGTGAAAAAACTACCTGTAGTTTTTCCTGAATCAGAGGAATTGAATGATGTATGTGATGAAGCGTGGGTTAACCCAGATAGAAAAGTGCTAATTTCAAAAAAGTTATTGGCATTATACCCTTTCCCGCCAGAGGTTAGGGCGCGCTGGGAAACACCCCCTAAGGTGGATAAGGCGCTCACACGCTTATCAAAACAAGTGGCGTTACCGTCTCCTGATACGGCCGCCCTCAAGGATCCAGCTGATAGGAGGCTGGAAACTACCCTAAAGAGTATATACACACATTCTGGTGTTATACTGCGACCAGCCATCGCCTCAGCCAGGATGTGCAGTGCTGGGGTGGTCTGGTCGGATTCCCTGACTGAAAATATTGATACCCTGGATAGGGACAGTATTTTATTGACTATAGAGCAATTAAAGGATGCTTTTCTTTATATGCGAGATGCTCAGAGGGATATTTGCACTCTGGCATCGAGAGTAAGTGCGATGTCCATATCTGCCAGAAGAAGTTTATGGACGCGACAGTGGTCAGGTGATGCGGATTCCAAACGACATATGGAAGTATTGTCGTATAAAGGGGAGGAATTATTTGGCGTAGGTCTATCGGATCTGGTGGCCACGGCAACTGCCGGAAAATCCACCTTTTTACCTCAGACCCCCTCCCAACAGAAAAAGACACCGTCTTTTCAGCCGCAGTCCTTTCGGTCCTATAAGAACAAGAGGGCAAAAGGACAGTCATATCTGCCCCGGGGCAGAGGAAGGGGTAAGAGAGGGCAGCAAGCAGCCCCTGCCCAGGAACAGAAGCCCTCCCAGGGTTCTGCAAAGCCCTCAGCATGACGCTGGGGCTGTACAAGCGGACTCAGGAGCGGTGGGGGGTCGACTCAGGAATTTCAGCGCACAGTGGGCTTGCTCACAGGTGGACCCTTGGATCCTGCAGGTAGTATCTCAGGGTTACAGGTTGGAATTCGAGAAGTCTCCCCATCGCCGGTTCCTAAAGTCTGCTTTGCCAACGTCTCCCTCAGACAGGGCGACGGTATTGGAAGCCATTCACAAGCTGTTTTCTCAGCAGGTGATAGTCAAGGTACCCCTCCTACAACAGGGAAAGGGGTATTACTCCACGCTATTTGTGGTACCGAAGCCGGACGGCTCGGTAAGACCTATTCTAAATCTGAAATCTTTGAACCTGTACATACAAAAATTCAAGTTCAAGATGGAATCACTCAGAGCAGTGATAGCGAATCTGGAAGAAGGGGACTTTATGGTGTCCCTGGACATAAAGGATGCTTACCTGCATGTCCCAATTTGCCCTTCACATCAAGGGTACCTCAGGTTCGTGGTGCAAAACTGTCATTATCAGTTTCAGACGCTGCCGTTTGGATTGTCCACGGCACCTCGGGTCTTTACCAAGGTAATGGCCGAAATGATGATTCTTCTGCGAAGAAGAGGCGTATTAATTATCCCTTACTTGGACGATCTCCTGATAAGGGCAAGGTCCAGAGAACAGCTGGAGGACGGAGTAGCACTAACCCAAGTAGTGCTGCAACAACACGGGTGGATTCTGAATTTTCCAAAATCTCAGTTGACCCCGACAACACGTCTGCTGTTCCTGGGAATGATTCTGGACACGGTTCAGAAAAAGGTGTTTCTTCCGGAGGAGAACGCCAAGGAGTTATCCGAACTTGTCAGGAACCTCCTAAAACCAGGAAAAGTGTCTGTGCATCAATGCACAAGAGTCCTGGGAAAGATGGTGGCTTCTTACGAAGCAATTCCATTCGGCAGATTCCACGCACGAACTTTTCAGTGGGATCTGCTGGACAAATGGTCCGGATCGCATCTGCAGATGCATCAGCGGATAACCTTATCGCCACGGACAAGGGTGTCTCTTCTGTGGTGGTTGCAGAGTGCTCATCTGTTAGAGGGCCGCAGATTCGGCATACAGGACTGGGTCCTGGTGACCACGGATGCCAGTCTGAGAGGCTGGGGAGCGGTCACACAGGGAAGAAACTTCCAGGGAGTATGGTCAAGCCTGGAGATGTCTCTTCATATAAATATACTGGAGCTAAGAGCAATTTACAATGCTCTAAGCCTGGCAAAACCCCTGCTTCAGGGTCAGCCGGTGTTGATCCAGTCGGACAACATCACGGCAGTCGCCCACGTAAACAGACAGGGCGGCACAAGAAGCAGGAGAGCAATGGCAGAAGCTGCAAGGATTCTTCGCTGGGCGGAAGATCATGTGATAGCACTGTCAGCAGTGTTCATTCCGGGAGTAGACAACTGGGAAGCAGACTTCCTCAGCAGACACGATCTACACCCGGGAGAGTGGGGACTTCATCCAGAAGTCTTCCACATGATTGTGAACCGTTGGGAAAAACCAAAGGTGGATATGATGGCGTCTCGCCTCAACAAAAAACTGGACAGGTATTGCGCCAGGTCAAGAGACCCTCAGGCAATAGCTGTGGACGCTCTGGTAACACCGTGGGTGTACCAGTCAGTGTATGTGTTTCCTCCTCTGCCTCTCATACCCAAAGTACTGAGAATTATACGGCAAAGGGGAGTAAGAACGATACTCGTGGCTCCGGATTGGCCAAGAAGAACTTGGTACCCGGAACTTCAGGAGATGCTCACGGAAAATCCGTGGCCTCTACCTCTAAGACGGGACCTGATTCAGCAGGGACCGTGTCTATTCCAAGACTTACCGCGGCTGCGTTTGACGGCATGGCGGTTGAACGCCGAATTCTAAAGGAAAAAGGCATTCCAGAAGAGGTCATTCCTACACTGGTTAAAGCCAGGAAGGAGGTGACTGCACAACATTATCACCGCATTTGGAGAAAATATGTTGCGTGGTGTGAGGCCAGGAAGGCCCCCACGGAGGAATTTCAACTGGGTCGATTCCTACATTTCCTGCAAACAGGATTGTCTATGGGCCTCAAATTGGGGTCCATTAAGGTTCAAATTTCGGCCCTGTCGATTTTCTTCCAGAAAGAATTGGCTTCAGTTCCTGAAGTCCAGACTTTTGTAAAAGGAGTACTACATATACAGCCCCCGGTTGTGCCCCCAGTGGCTCCGTGGGACCTGAATGTAGTTTTGGATTTTCTCAAATCCCATTGGTTTGAGCCACTCAAATCGGTGGATTTGAAATATCTTACATGGAAAGTAACCATGCTACTGGCCCTGGCTTCAGCCAGGAGAGTATCAGAATTGGCGGCTTTATCGTATAAGAGCCCATATCTGATTTTCCATTCGGACAGGGCAGAACTGCAGACGCGTCCTCAGTTTCTGCCTAAGGTGGTGTCAGCGTTTCACCTGAACCAGCCTATTGTGGTGCCTGCGGCTACTAGCGATTTGGAAGATTCCAAGTTGCTGGACGTTGTCAGGGCATTGAAAATATACATTTCAAGGACGGCTGGAGTCAGAAAATCTGACTCGCTGTTTATACTGTATGCACCCAACAAGCTGGGTGCTCCTGCTTCTAAGCAGACGATTGCTCGTTGGATTTGTAGCACAATTCAACTTGCACATTCTGTGGCAGGCCTGCCACAGCCTAAATCTGTCAAGGCCCATTCCACAAGGAAGGTGGGCTCATCCTGGGCGGCTGCCCGAGGGGTCTCGGCATTACAACTCTGCCGAGCACGGGGGGGGGGGAGAACACGTTTGTAAAATTCTACAAATTTGATACCCTGGCTAAAGAGGACCTGGAGTTCTCTCATTCGGTGCTGCAGAGTCATCCGCACTCTCCCGCCCGTTTGGGAGCTTTGGTATAATCCCCATGGTCCTGACGGAGTCCCCAGCATCCACTTAGGACGTCAGAGAAAATAAGATTTTACTTACCGATAAATCTATTTCTCGTAGTCCGTAGTGGATGCTGGGCGCCATTCCCAAGTGCGGATTGTCTGCAATACTTGTACATAGTTATTGTTACAAAAAAATCGGGTTGTTATTTGTTGTGAGCCGTCTGTTCAGAGGCTCCTACGTTTGTCATACTGTTAACTGGGTTTAGATCACAAGTTATACGGTGTGATTGGTGTGGCTGGTATGAGTCTTACCCGGGATTCAATATCCTTCCTTATTGTGTACGCTCGTCCGGGCACAGTATCCTAACTGAGGCTTGGAGGAGGGTCATAGGGGGAGGAGCCAGTACACACCACCTGATCCTAAAGCTTTAGTTTTGTGCCCTGTCTCCTGCGGAGCCGCTATTCCCCATGGTCCTGACGGAGTCCCCAGCATCCACTACGGACTACGAGAAATAGATTTATCGGTAAGTAAAATCTTATTATTTATGTACCAGTAGCTAGAAGTAGAAAAGTTCTAACAGAAACCGCAAAGTTCATCTACAGCCACACCACAGTAGATACGCCCAATCTCATCTGACCTTGGAAACTAAGCAGTGCTGGGCCTGGTTAGTATTTGGATGGGAAACCACCTGGGAATGCAAGGTGCTGCAGATATTTTTATACTGCCAACTCCGTTCTGTTGATGCATTCCATTTTCAAACTTTGTTTATTTATTTACCAGTAGTTAGAAGTAGAAAAGTTCTAACAGAAAACACAAAGCTTATCTAAAGCCACACCACATTGGGTACGCCCATTCTCATCTGATCTTGGAAGCTAAGAAGTGTTGGGCCTGGTTAGTACTCGGATGGGAGACCACCTGGGAATACAAGGTGCTGTAGGTGTTTTTATACTGCCAACACCATTCTATTGATGCATTCCTTTTTCAAACGTATTCATTTATGTACCAGTAGTTAGAAGTAGAAAAGTTCTAACAGAAACCACAAAGCTTATCTACAGCCTCACCACACTGGGTACGCCCAATATCATCTGATCTTGGAAACTAAGCAGTGCTGGGCCTGGTTAGTGTTTGGATGGGAAACCACCTGGGAATGCAAGGTGCTGCAGATATTTTTATACTGCCAACTCCGTTTTGTTGATGCATTCCATTTTCAAACTCTTTTATTTATTTACCAGTAGTTAGAAGTAGAAAAGTTCTAACAGAAACCACAAAGATTATCTACAGCCACACCACACTGGATACGCCCAATCTCATCTGATCTTGGAAGCTGAGCAGTGTTTGTCCTGGTTAGTACTAGGATGGGAGACCACCTGGCAATACAAGGTGTTGTAGGTATTTTTATACTGCCAACACCGTTCTGTTGATGCATTCCATTTTCAAAATTATTCATTTATGTACCAGTAGCTAGAAGTAGAAAAGTTCTAATAGAAACCGCAAAGTTCATCTACAGCCACACCACACTAGATGTGCCCAATCTCATCTGATCTTGGAAACTAAGCAGTGCTGGGCCTGGTTAGTATTTGGATGGGAAACCACCTGGGAATGCAAGGTGCTGCAGATATTTTTATGCTGCCAACTCCGTTTTGTTGATGCATTCCATTTTCAAACTTTTTTATTTATTTACCAGTATTTAGAAGTAGAAAAGTTCTAACAGAAACCGTAAAGATTATCTACAGCCACACCACACTGGATACGCCCAATCTCATCTGATCTTGGAAGCTAAGCAGTGTTGGGTTTGGTTAGTACTTGGATGGGATACCACCTGGGAATACAAGGTGCTGCAGGTATTTTTATACTGCCAACACCGTTCTGTTGATGCATTCCATTTTCAAACTTATTCATTTATGTACCAGTAGTTAGAAGTAGAAAAGTTCTAACAGAAACCACAAAGCTCATCTACAGCCACACCACACTGGATACGAACAATCTCATCTGATCTTGGAAGCTAAGCAGTGTTGGGCCTGTTTAGTACTTGGGTGGGAGACCACCTGGGAATATGAAGTGCTGTAGGTATTTTCATACTGCCAACACCGTTCTGTTGATGCATTCCATTTTCAAACGTATTCATTTATGTACCAGTAGTTAGAAGTAGAAAAGTTCTAACAGAAACCACAAAGCTCATCTACAGCCACACCACACTGGATACGCCCAATCTCATCTGATCTTGGAAACTAAGCAGTGTTGGGCTTGGTTAGTATTTGGATGGGAGACCACCTGGGAATACAAGGTGCTGCAGGTATTTTTAAACTGCCAACACCGTTCTGTTGATGCATTCCATTTTCAAACTTATTCATTTATGTACCAGTAGTTAGTAGTAGAAAAGTTCTAACAAAAACCACAGTGCTCATCTACAGCCACACCACACTGGATACGAACAATCTCATCTGATCTTGGAAGCTAAGCAGTGTTGGGCCTGTTTAGTACTTTGGTGGGAGACCACCTGGGAATACGAGGTGCTGTAGGTATTTTTATACTGCCAACACCGTTCTGTTGATGCATTCCATTTTCAAACTTATTCATTTATGTACCAGTAGTTAGAAGTAGAAAAGTTCTAACAGAAACCACAAAGCTCATCTACAGCCACACCACACTGGATACGCCCAATCTCATCTGATCTTGGAAGCTAAGCAATGTTGGGCTTGGTTAGTACTTGGATGTGAAACCACCTGGGAGTACAAGGTGCTGTAGATCTTTTTATACTGCAAACACCATTCTGTTGATGTATTCCATTTTCAAACCTGTTCATTTATGTACCAGTAGTTAGAAGTAGAAAAGTTCTAACAGAAACCGCAAAGCTCATCTACAGCCACACCACACTGGATCTGCCCAATATCATTTGACCTTGGTAGCTCAACAGTGTTGGGCCTGGTTAGTACTTGGATGGGAGACCACCTGGGAATACAAGGTGCTGTAGGTGTTTTTATACTGCCAACACCATTCTGTTGATGCATTCCATTTTCAAACTTATTCATTTATGTACCAGTAGTTAGAAGTAGAAAAGTTCTAACAGAAACCACAAAGCTTATCTACAGCCACACCACACTGGATACACCCAATCTCATCTGATCTTGGAAGCTAAGAAGTGTTGGACCTGGTTAGTACTTGGATGGGAGACAACCAGGGAATACAAGGTGCTGGAGTTATTTTTATACTGCCAACACCATTCTGTTGATGCATTCCATTTTCAAACTTATTCATTTATGTACCAGTAGCTAGAAGTAGAAAAGTTCTAACAGAAACCGCAAAGTTCATCTACAGCCACACCACAGTGGATACGCCTAATCTCATCTGACCTTGGAACTAAGCAGTGCTGGGCCTGGTTAGTATTTGGATGGGAAACCACCTGGGAATGCAAGGTGCTGCAGATATTTTTATACTGCCAACTCCGTTCTTTTGATGCATTCCATTTTCAAACTTTGTTCATTTATTTACCAGTAGTTAGAAGTAGAAAAGTTCTAACAGAAACCACAAAGCTTATCTACAGCCTCATCACACTGGATATGCCCAATATCATCTGATCTTGGAAGCTAAGAAGTGTTGGGCCTGGTTAGTACTTGGATGGGAGACAACCTGGGAATACAAGGTGCTGGAGGTATTTTTATACTGCCAACACCATTCTGTTGATGCATTCCATTTTCAAACTTATTCATTTATGTACCAGTAGCTAGAAGTAGAAAAGTTCTAACAGAAACCTCAAAGTTCATCTACAGCCACACCACACTGGATACGCCCAATCTCATCTGATCTTGGAAACTAAGCAGTGCTGGGCCTGGTTAGTATTTGGATGGGAAACCACCTGGGAATGCAAGGTGCTGCAGATATTTTTATACTGCCAACTCCGTTTTGTTGATGCATTCCATTTTCAAACTTTTTCATTTATTTACCAGTAGTTAGAAGTAGAAAAGTTCTAACAGAAACCACAAAGATTATCTACATCCACACCACACTGGATACGCCCAATCTCATCTGATCTTGGAAGCTAAGCAGTGTTGGGCTTGGTTAGTACTTGGATGGGAGACCACTTGGGAATACAAGGTGCTGCAGGTATTTTTATACTGCCAACACCGTTCTGTTGATGCATTCCATTTTCAAACTTATTCATTTATGTACCAGTAGTTAGAAGTAGAAAAGTTCTAACAGAAACCACAAAGCTCATCTACAGCCACACCACACTGGATACGAACAATCTCATCTGATCTTGGAAGCTAAGCAGTGTTGGGCCTGTTTAGTACTTTGGTGGGAGACCACCTGGGAATACGAGGTGCTGTAGGTATTTTTATACTGCCAACACCGTTCTGTTAATGCATTCTATTTTCAAACTTATTAATTTATGTACCAGTAGTTAGAAGTAGAAAAGTTCTAACAGAAACCACAAAGCTCATCTACAGCCACAACACACTGGATACGCCCAATCTCATCTGATCTTGGAAGCTAAGCAGTGTTGGGCCTGTTTAGTACTTTGATGGGAGACCACCTGGGAATACAAGGTGCTGCAGGTATTTTTATACTGCCAACACCGTTCTGTTGATACATTCCATTTTCAAACTTATTCATTTATGTACCAGTACCTAGAAGTAGAAAAGTTCTAACAGAAACCACAAAGCTCATCTATAGCCACACCACACTGGATACACCCAATCTCATCTGATCTTGGAAGCTAAGCAGTGTTGGGCCTGGTTAATACTTGGATGGGAGACAACCTGGGAATACAAGGTGCTGCAGGTATTTTTATACTGCAAACACCGTTCTGTTGATGCATTCCATTTTCAAACGTATTCATTTATGTACCAGTAGTTAGAAGTAGAAAAGTTCTAACAGAAACCACAAAGCTCATCTACAGCCACACCACACTGGATACGAACAATCTCATCTGATCTTGGAAGCTTAGCAGTGTTGGGCCTGTTTAGTACTTTGGTGGGAGACCACCTGGGAATACGAGGTGCTGTAGGTATTTTTATACTGCCAACACCGTTCTGTTGATGCATTCCATTTTCAAACTTATTCATTTATGTACCAGTAGTTAGAAGTAGAAAAGTTCTAACAGAAACCACAAAGCTCATCTACAGCCACACCACACTGGATACGCCCAATCTCATCTGATCTTGGAAGCTAAGCAGTGTTGGGCTTGGTTAGTACTTGGATGTGAGACCACCTGGGAGTACAAGGTGCTGTAGATCTTTTTATACTGCAAACACCGTTCTGTTGATGCATTCCATTTTCAAACCTGTTCATTTATGTTCCAGTAGTTAGAAGTAGAAAAGTTCTAACAGAAACCGCAAAGCTCATCTACAGCCACACCACACTGGATCTGCCCAATATCATTTGACCTTAGAAGCTCAACAGTGTTGGGCCTGGTTAGTACTTGGATGGGAGACCACCTGGGAATACAAGGTGCTGTAGGTGTTTTTATACTGCCAACACCATTCTGTTGATGCATTCCATTTTCAAACTTATTCATTTATGTACCAGTAGTTAGAAGTAGAAAAGTTCTAACAGAAACCGCAAAGCTCATCTACAGCCACACCACACTGGATACACCCAATCTCATCAGATCTTGGAAGCTAAGAAGTGTTGGACCTGGTTAGTACTTGGATGGGAGACAACCAGGGAATACAAGGTGCTGGAGTTATTTTTATACTGCCAACACCATTCTGTTGATGCATTCCATTTTCAAACTTATTCATTTATGTACCAGTAACTAGAAGTAGAAAAGTTCTAACAGAAACCGCAAAGTTCATCTACAGCCACACCACAGTGGATACGCCCAATCTCATCTGACCTTGGAACTAAGCAGTGCTGGGCCTGGTTAGTGTTTGGATGGGAAACCACCTGGGAATGCAAGGTGCTGCAGATATTTTTATACTGCCAACTCCGTTCTGTTGATGCATTCCATTTTCAAACTTTGTTCATTTATTTACCAGTAGTTAGAAGTAGAAAAGTTCTAACAGAAACCACAAAGCTTATCTACAGCCTCATCACACTGGATATGCCCAATATCATCTGATCTTGGAAGCTAAGAAGTGTGGGGCCTGTTTAGTACTTTGGTGGGAGACCACCTGGGAATACGAGGTGCTGTAGGTATTTTTATACTGCGAACACCATTCTGTTGATGCATTCCATTTTCAAACTTATTCATTTATGTACCAGTAGCTAGAAGTAGAAAAGTTCTAACAGAAACCTCAAAGTTCATCTACAGCCACACCACACTGGATACGCCCAATCTCATCTGATCTTGGAAACTAAGCAGTGCTGGGCCTGGTTAGTATTTGGATGGGAAACCACCTGGGAATGCAAGGTGCTGCAGATATTTTTATACTGCCAACTCCGTTTTGTTGATGCATTCCATTTTCAAACTTTTTCATTTATTTACCAGTAGTTAGAAGTAGAAAAGTTCTAACAGAAACCACAAAGATTATCTACATCCACACCACACTGGATACGCCCAATCTCATCTGATCTTGGAAGCTAAGCAGTGTTGGGTTTGGTTAGTACTTGGATGGGAGACAACCTGGGAATACAAGGTGCTGCAGGTATTTTTATATTGCCAACACCGTTCTGTTGATGCATTCCATTTTCAAACTTATTCATTTATGTACCAGTAGTTAGAAGTAGAAAAGTTCTAACAGAAACCACAAAGCTCATCTACAGCCACACCACACTGGATACGAACAATCTCATCTGATCTTGGAAGCTAAGCAGTGTTGGGCCTGTTTAGTACTTTGGTGGGAGACCACCTGGGAATACGAGGTGCTGTAGGTATTTTTATACTGCCAACACCGTTCTGTTGATGCATTCCATTTTCAAACTTATTCATTTATGTACCAGTAGTTAGAAGTAGAAAAGTTCTAACAGAAACCACAAAGCTCATCTACAGCCACACCACACTGGATACGCCCAATCTCATCTGATCTTGGAAGCTAAGCAGTGTTGGGCTTGGTTAGTACATGGATGTGAGACCACCTGGGAGTACAAGGTGCTGTAGATCTTTTTATACTGCAAACACCGTTCTGTTGATGCATTCCATTTTCAAACCTGTTCATTTATGTACCAGTAGTTAGAAGTAGAAAAGTTCTAACAGAAACCGCAAAGCTCATCTACAGCCACACCACACTGGATCTGCCCAATATCATTTGACCTTAGAAGCTCAACAGTGTTGGGCCTGGTTAGTACTTGGATGGGAGACCACCTGGGAATACAAGGTGCTGTAGGTGTTTTTATACTGCCAACACAATTCTGTTGATGCATTCCATTTTCAAACTTATTCATTTATGTACCAGTAGTTAGAAGTAGAAAAGTTCTAACAGAAACCGCAAAGCTCATCTACAGCCACACCACACTGGATATACCCAATCTCATCTGATCTTGGAAGCTAAGAAGTGTTGGACCTGGTTAGTACTTGGATGGGAGACAACCAGGGAATACAAGGTGCTGGAGTTATTTTTATACTGCCAACACCATTCTGTTGATGCATTCCATTTTCAAACTTATTCATTTATGTACCAGTAGCTAGAAGTAGAAAAGTTCTAACAGAAACCGCAAAGTTCATCTACAGCCACACCACAGTGGATACGCCCAATCTCATCTGACCTTGGAACTAAGCAGTGCTGGGCCTGGTTAGTGTTTGGATGGGAAACCACCTGGGAATGCAAGGTGCTGCAGATATTTGTATACTGCCAACTCCGTTCTGTTGATGCATTCCATTTTCAAACTTTGTTCATTTATTTACCAGTAGTTAGAAGTAGAAAAGTTCTAACAGAAACCACAAAGCTTATCTACAGCCTCATCACACTGGATATGCCCAATATCATCTGATCTTGGAAGCTAAGAAGTGTGGGGCCTGTTTAGTACTTTGGTGGGAGACCACCTGGGAATACGAGGTGCTGTAGGTATTTTTATACTGCCAACACCATTCTGTTGATGCATTCCATTTTCAAACTTATTCATTTATGTACCAGTAGCTAGAAGTAGAAAAGTTCTAACAGAAACCACAAAGTTCATCTACAGCCACACCACACTGGATACGCCCAATCTCATCTGATCTTGGAAGCTAAGCAGTGCTGGGCCTGGTTAGTATTTGGATGGGAAACCACCTGGGAATGCAAGGTGCTGCAGATATTTTTATACTGCCAACTCCGTTTTGTTGATGCATTCCATTTTCAAACTTTTTCATTTAATTACCAGTAGTTAGAAGTAGAAAAGTTCTAACAGAAACCACAAAGATTATCTACATCCACACCACACTGGATACGCCGAATCTCATCTGATCTTGGAAGCTAAGCAGTGTTGGGCTTGGTTAGTACTTGGATGTGAGACCACCTGGGAGTACAAGGTGCTGTAGATCTTTTTATACTGCAAACACCGTTCTGTTGATGCATTCCATTTTCAAACCTGTTCATTTATGTACCAGTAGTTAGAAGTAGAAAAGTTCTAACAGAAACCGCAAAGCTCATCTACAGCCACACCACACTGGATCTGCCCAATATCATTTGACCTTAGAAGCTCAACAGTGTTGGGCCTGGTTAGTACTTGGATGGGAGACCACCTGGGAATACAAGGTGCTGTAGGTGTTTTTATACTGCCAACACCATTCTGTTGATGCATTCCATTTTCAAACTTATTCATTTATGTACCAGTAGTTAGAAGTAGAAAAGTTCTAACAGAAACTGCAAAGCTCATCTACAGCCACACCACACTGGATACACCCAATCTCATCTGATCTTGGAAGCTAAGCAGTGTTGGGCCTGTTTAGTACTTTGGTGGGAGACCACCTGGGAATACGAGGTGCTGTAGGTATTTTTATACTGCCAACACCGTTCTGTTGATGCATTCCATTTTCAAACTTATTCATTTATGTACCAGTAGTTAGAAGTAGAAAAGTTCTAACAGAAACCACAAAGCTCATCTACAGCCACACCACACTGGATACACCCAATCTCATCTGATCTTGGAAACTAAGCAGTGTTGGTCCTGGTTAGTACTAGGATGGGAGACCACCTGGCAATATGAGGTGCTGTAGGTATTTTTATACTGCCAACACCGTTCTGTTGATGCATTCCATTTTCAAACTTATTCATTTATGTACCAGTAGCTAGAAATAGAAAAGTTCTAACAGAAACCGCAAAGTTTATCTACAGCCACACCACACTGGATACGCCCAATCTCATCTGATCTTGGAAACTAAGCAGTGCTGGGCCTGGTTAGTATTTGGATGGGAAACCACCTGGGAATGCAAGGTGCTGCAGATATTTTTATACTGCCAACTCCGTTTTGTTGATGCATTCCATTTTCAAACTTTTTCATTTATTTACCAGTAGTTAGAAGTAGAAAAGTTCTAACAGAAACCATAAAGATTGTCTACAGCCACACCACACTGTATGCGCCCAATCTCATCTGATCTTGGAAGCTAAGCAGTGTTGGGCTTGGTTAGTATTTGGATGGGAGACCACCTGGGAATACAAGGTGCTGCGGGTATTTTTATACTGCCAACACCGTTCTGTTGATGCATTCCATTTTCAAACTTATTCATTTATGTACCAGTAGTTAGTAGTAGAAAAGATCTAACAGAAACCACAGAGCTCATCTACAGCCACACCACACTGGATACGAACAATCTCATCTGATCTTGGAAGCTAAGCAGTGTTGGGCCTGTTTAGTACTTTGGTGGGAGACCACCTGGGAATACGAGGTGCTGTAGGTATTTTTATACTGCCAACACCGTTCTGTTGATGCATTCCATTTTCAAACTTATTCATTTATGTACCAGTAGTTAGTAGTAGAAAAGTTCTAACAGAAACCACAGAGCTCATCTACAGCCACACCACACTGGATACGCCCAATCTCATCTGATCTTGGAAGCTAAGCAGTGTTGGGCTTGGTTAGTACTTGGATGTGAGACCACCTGGGAGTACAAGGTGCTGTAGATCTTTTTATACTGCAAACACCGTTCTGTTGATGCATTCCATTTTCAAACCTGTTCATTTATGTACCAGTAGTTAGAAGTAGAAAAGTTCTAACAGAAACCGCAAAGCTCATCTACAGCCACACCACACTGGATACACCCAATCTCATCTGAGCTTGGAAGCTAAGAAGAGTTGGACCTGGTTAGTACTTGGATGGGAGACAACCAGGGAATACAAGGTGCTGGAGTTATTTTTATACTGCCAACACCATTCTGTTGATGCATTCCATTTTCAAACTTATTCATTTATGTACCAGTAGCTAGAAGTAGAAAAGTTCTAACAGAAACCGCAAAACTCATCTACAGCCACACCACAGTGGATACGCCCAATCTCATCTGACCTTGGAACTAAGCAGTGCTGGGCCTGGTTAGTGTTTGGATGGGAAACCACCTGGGAATGCAAGGTGCTGCAGATATTTTTATACTGCCAACTCCGTTCTGTTGATGCATTCCATTTTCAAACTTTGTTCATGTATTTACCAGTAGTTAGAAGTAGAAAAGTTCTAACAGAAACCACAAAGCTTATCTACAGCCTCATCACACTGGATATGCCCAATATCATCTGATCTTGGAAGCTAAGAAGTGTGGGGCCTGTTTAGTACTTTGGTGGGAGACCACCTGGGAATACGAGGTGCTGTAGGTATTTTTATACTGCCAACACCATTCTGTTGATGCATTCCATTTTCAAACTTATTCATTTATGTACCAGTAGCTAGAAGTAGAAAAGTTCTAACAGAAACCACAAAGCTAATCTACAGCCACACCACACTGGATACGCCCAATCTCATCTGATCTTGGAAACTAAGCAGTGCTGGGCCTGGTTAGTATTTGGATGGGAAACCACCTGGGAATGCAAGGTGCTGCAGATATTTTTATACTGCCAACTCCGTTTTGTTGATGCATTCCATTTTCAAACTTTTTCATTTATTTACCAGTAGTTAGAAGTAGAAAAGTTCTAACAGAAACCACAAAGATTATCTACATCCACACCACACTGGATACGCCCAATCTCATCTGATCTTGGAAGCTAAGCAGTGTTGGGCTTGGTTAGTACTTGGATGGGAGACAACCTGGGAATACAAGGTGCTGCAGGTATTTTTATATTGCCAACACCGTTCTGTTGATGCATTCCATTTTCAAACTTATTCATTTATGTACCAGTAGTTAGAAGTAGAAAAGTTCTAACAGAAACCACAAAGCTCATCTACAGCCACACCACACTGGATACGAACAATCTCATCTGATCTTGGAAGCTAAGCAGTGTTGGGCCTGTTTATTACTTTGGTGGGAGACCACCTGGGAATACGAGGTGCTGTAGGTATTTTTATACTGCCAACATCGTTCTGTTGATGCATTCCATTTTCAAACTTATTCATTTATGTACCAGTAGTTAGAAGTAGAAAAGTTCTAACAGAAACCACAAAGCTCATCTACAGCCACACCACACTGGATACGCCCAATCTCATCTGATCTTGGAAGCTAAGCAGTGTTGGTCCTGGTTAGTACTAGGATGGGAGACCACCTGGCAATATGAGGTGCTGTAGGTATTTTTATACTGCCAACACCGTTCTGTTGATGCATTCCATTTTCAAACTTATTCATTTATGTACCAGTAGCTAGAAGTAGAAAAGTTCTAACAGAAACCGCAAAGTTTATCTACAGCCACACCACACTGGATACGCCCAATCTCATCTGATCTTGGAAACTAAGCAGTGCTGGGCCTGGTTAGTATTTGGATGGGAAACCACCTGGGAATGCAAGGTGCTGCAGATATTTTTATACTGCCAACTCCGTTTTGTTGATGCATTCCATTTTCAAACTTTTTCATTTATTTACCAGTAGTTAGAAGTAGAAAAGTTCTAACAGAAACCGCAAAGTTTATCTACAGCCACACCACACTGGATACGCCCAATCTCATCTGATCTTGGAAGCTAAGCAGTGTTGGGCTTGGTTAGTACTTGGATGTGAGACCACCTGGGAGTACAAGGTGCTGTAGATCTTTTTATACTGCAAACACCGTTCTGTTGATGCATTCCATTTTCAAACCTGTTCATTTATGTACCAGTAGTTAGAAGTAGAAAAGTTCTAACAGAAACCGCAAAGCTCATCTACAGCCACACCACACTGGATCCGCCCAATATCATTTGACCTTAGAAGCTCAACAGTGTTGGGCTTGGTTAGTACTTGGATGGGAGACAACCTGGGAATACAAGGTGCTGCAGGTATTTTCATATTGCCAACACCGTTCTGTTGATGCATTCCATTTTCAAACTTATTCATTTATGTACCAGTAGTTAGAAGTAGAAAAGTTCTAACAGAAACCACAAAGCTCATCTACAGCCACACCACACTGGATACGAACAATCTCATCTGATCTTGGAAGCTAAGCAGTGTTGGGCCTGTTTAGTACTTTGGTGGGAGACCACCTGGGAATACGAGGTGCTGTAGGTATTTTTATACTGCCAACACCGTTCTGTTGATGCATTCCATTTTCAAACTTATTCATTTATGTACCAGTAGTTAGAAGTAGAAAAGTTCTAACAGAAACCACAAAGCTCATCTACAGCCACACCACACTGGATACGCCCAATCTCATCTGATCTTGGAAGCTAAGCAGTGTTGGTCCTGGTTAGTACTAGGATGGGAGACCACCTGGCAATATGAGGTGCTGTAGGTATTTTTATACTGCCAACACCGTTCTGTTGATGCATTCCATTTTCAAACTTATTCATTTATGTACCAGTAGCTAGAAGTAGAAAAGTTCTAACAGAAACCTCAAAGTTCATCTACAGCCACACCACACTGGATACGCCCAATCTCATCTGATCTTGGAAAATAAGCAGTGCTGGGCCTGGTTAGTATTTGGATGGGAAACCACCTGGGAATGCAAGGTGCTGCAGATATTTTTATACTGCCAACTCCGTTTTGTTGATGCATTCCATTTTCAAACTTTTTCATTTATTTACCAGTAGTTAGAAGTAGAAAAGTTCTAACAGAAACCACAAAGCTCATCTACAGCCACACCACACTGGATACGAACAATCTCATCTGATCTTGGAAGCTAAGCAGTGTTGGGCCTGTTTAGTACTTTGGTGGGAGACCACCTGGGAATACGAGGTGCTGTAGGTATTTTTATACTGCCAACACCGTTCTGTTGATGCATTCCATTTTCAAACTTATTCATTTATGTACCAGTAGTTAGAAGTAGAAAAGTTCTAACAGAAACCACAAAGCTCATCTACAGCCACACCACACTGGATGTGCCCAATCTCATCTGATCTTGGAAGCTAAGCAGTGTTGGTCCTGGTTAGTACTAGGATGGGAGACCACCTGGCAATATGAGGTGCTGTAGGTATTTTTATACTGCCAACACCGTTCTGTTGATGCATTCCATTTTCAAACTTATTCATTTATGTACCAGTAGCTAGAAGTAGAAAAGTTCTAACAGAAACCGCAAAGTTTATCTACAGCCACACCACACTGGATACGCCCAATCTCATCTGATCTTGGAAACTAAGCAGTGCTGGGCCTGGTTAGTATTTGGATGGGAAACCACCTGGGAATGCAAGGTGCTGCAGATATTTTTATACTGCCAACTCCGTTTTGTTGATGCATTCCATTTTCAAACTTTTTCATTTATTTACCAGAAGTTAGAAGTAGAAAAGTTCTAACAGAAACCACATAGCTCATCTACAGCCACACCACACTGGATACGGACAATCTCATCTGATCTTGGAAGCTAAGCAGTGTTGGGCCTGTTTAGTACTTTGGTGGGAGACCACCTGGGAATACGAGTTGCTGTAGGTATTTTTATACTGCCAACACCGTTCTGTTGATGCATTCTATTTTCAAACTTATTAATTTATGTACCAGTAGTTAGAAGTAGAAAAGTTCTAACAGAAACCACAAAGCTCATCTACAGCCACACCACGCTTGATACGCCCAATCTCATCTGATCTTGGAAGCTAAGCAGTGTTGGGACTGTTAAGTACTTTGATGGGAGACCACCTGGGAATACAAGGTGCTGCAGGTATTTTTATACTGACAACACCGTTCTGTTGATGCATTCCATTTTCAAACTTATTCATTTATGTACCAGTAGTTAGAAGTAGAAAAGTTCTAACAGAAACCACAGAGCTTATCTACAGCCACACCACACTGGATACGAACAATCTCATCTGAGCTTGGAACCTAAGCAGTGTTGGGCCTGTTTAGTACTTTGGTGGGAGACCACCTGGGAATACGAGGTGCTGTAGGTATTTTTAAACTGCCAACACCGTTCTGTTGATGCATTCCATTTTCAAACTTATTCATTTATGTACCAGTAGTTAGAAGTAGAAAAGTTCTAACAGAAACCACAAAGCTCATCTACAGCTACTCCACACTGGATACGCCCAATCTCATCTGATCTTGGAAGCTAAGAAGTGTTGGGCCTGATTAGTACTTGGATGGGAGACAACCTGGGAATACAAGGTGCTGTAGGTATTTTTATACTGCCAACACCGTTCTGTTGATGCATTCCATTTTTAAACTTATTCATTTATGTTCCAGTAGCTAGAAGTAGAAAAGATCTATCAGAAACTGCAAAGCTCATCTGCAGCCACACCACACTGGACACGCCCAATCTCATCTGATCTTGGAAGCTAAGCTGCGCTGGGCCTGGTTAGTACTTAGATGGGAAACCACCTGGGAATGCAAGGTGCTGCACATATTTTTATACTGCCAACTCCGTTCTGTTGATGCATTCCATTTTCAAATTTTTTCATTTATGTAGCAGTAGCTAGAAGTAGAAAAGTTCAAACAGAAACCACAAAGTTCTTATACAGCCACACCACACTGGATACGCCTGATCTTGGAAGCTAAGCAGTGTTGGGCCTGGTTAGTACTTGGATGGGAGACCACCTGGGAATACAAGGTGCTGTAGGTATTTTTATACTGCCAACACCATTCTGTTGATGCATTCCATTTTCAAATTTTTTCATTTATGTACCAGTAGCTAGAAGTAGAAAGGTTTAACAGAAACCGCACAGTTCATCTACAGCCACAGCACACTGTATACGCCCAATCTCATATCTCATCTGATCTTGGAAGCTAAGTAGTGTTGGGCCTGGTTAGTACTTGGGTGGGAGACCACCTGGGAATACAAGGTGCTGTAGGTATTTTTATACTGCCAAAACCGTTCTGTTGATGCATTCCATTTTCAAACTTTTTCATTTATTTACCAGTAGTTAGAAGTAGAAATGTTCTGACAGAAACCACAAAGATTATCTTCAGCCACACCTCACTGGATACGCCCAATCTCATCTGATCTTGGAAACTAAGCAGTGCTGGGCCTGGTTAGTATTTGGATGGGAAACCACCTGGGAATGCAAGGTGCTGCAGATATTTTTATACTGCCAACTCCGTTTTGTTGATGCATTCCATTTTCAAACTTTGTTCATTTATTTACCAGTAGTTAGAAGTAGAAAAGTTCTAACAGAAACCACAAAGCTTATCTACAGCTACACCACACTGGGTACGTCCAATCTCATCTGATCTTGGAAGCTAAGAAGTGTGGGGTCTGGTTAGTACTTGGATGGGAGACAACCTGGGAATACAAGGTGCTGGAGGTATTTTTATACTGCCAACACCATTCTGTTGATGCATTCCATTTTCAAACTTATTCATTAATGTACCAGTAGCTAGAAGTAGAAAAGTTCTAACAGAAACCTTAAAGTTCATCTACAGCCACACCACACTGGATACGCCCAATCTCATCTGATCTTGGAAACTAAGCAGTGCTGGGCCTGGTTAGTATTTGGATGGGAAACCACCTGGGAATGCAAGGTCCTGCAGATATTTTTATACTGCCAACTCCGTTTTGTTGATGCATTCCATTTTCAAACTTTTTCATTTATTTACCAGTAGCTAGAAGTAGAAAAGTTCTAACAGAAACCACAAAGCTCATCTACAGCCACACCACACTGGATACGGACAATCTCATCTGATCTTGGAAGCTAAGCAGTGTTGGGCCTGTTTAGTACTTTGGTGGGAGACCACCTGGGAATACGAGGTGCTGTAGGTATTTTTATACTGCCAACACCGTTCTGTTGATGCATTCTATTTTCAAACTTATTAATTTATGTACCAGTAGTTAGAAGTAGAAAAGTTCTAACAGAAACCACAAAGCTCATCTACAGCCACAACACACTGGATACGCCCAATCTCATCTGATCTAGGAAGCTAAGCAGTGTTGGGCCTGTTTAGTACTTTGATGGGAGACCACCTGGGAATACAAGGTGCTGCAGGTATTTTTATACTGCCAACACCGTTCTGTTGATACATTCCATTTTCAAACTTATTCATTTATGTACCAGTACCTAGAAGTAGAAAAGTTCTAACAGAAACCACAAAGCTCATCTATAGCCACACCACACTGGATACACCCAATCTCATCTGATCTTGGAAGCTAAGCAGTGTTGGGTCTGGTTAATACTTGGATGGGAGACTACCTGGGAATACAAGGTGCTGCAGGTATTTTTATACTGCAAACACCGTTCTGTTGATGCATTCCATTTTCAAACGTATTCATTTATGTACCAGTAGTTAGAAGTAGAAAAGTTCTAACAGAAACCACAAAGCTCTTCTACAGGCACACCACACTGGATACGAACAATCTCATCTGATCTTGGAAGCTTAGCAGTGTTGGGCCTGTTTAGTACTTTGGTGGGAGACCACCTGGGAATACGAGGTGCTGTAGGTATTTTTATACTGCCAACACCGTTCTGTTGATGCATACCATTTTCAAACTTATTAATTTATGTACCAGTAGTTAGAAGTAGAAAAGTTCTAACAGAAACCCCAAAGCTTATCTACAGCCACACCACACTGGATACGCCCAGTATCATCTGATCTTGGAAGCTAAGAAGTGTTGGGTCTGGTTAGTACTTGGATGGGAGACAACCTGGGAATACAAGGTGCTGGAGGTATTTTTATACTGCCAACACCATTCTGTTGATGCATTCCATTTTCAAACATTCATTTATGTACCAGTAGCTAGAAGTAGAAAAGTTCTAACAGAAACCGCAAAGTTCATCTACAGCCACACCACACTGGATACGCCCAATCTCATCTGATCTTGGAAACTAAGCAGTGCTGGGCCTGGTTAGTATTTGGATGGGAAACCACCTGGGAATGCAAGGTGCTGCAGATATTTTTATACTGCCAACTCCGTTTTGTTGATGCATTCCATTTTCAAACGTTTTCATTTATTTACCAGTAGTTAGAAGTAGAAAAGTTCTAACAGAAACCACAGAGCTCATCTACAGCCACACCACACTGGATACGAACAATCTCATCTGATCTTGGAAGCTAAGCAGTGTTGGGCCTGTTTAGTACTTTGGTGGGAGACCACCTGGGAATACGAGGTGCTGTAGGTATTTTTATACAGCCAACACCGTTCTGTTGATGCATTCCATTTTCAAACTTATTCATTTATGTACCAGTAGTTAGAAGTAGAAAAGTTCTAACAGAAACCGCAAAGCTCATCTACAGCCACACCACACTGGATACACCCAATCTCATCTGATCTTGGAAGCTAAGAAGTGTTGGACCTGGTTAGTACTTGGATGTGAGACCACCTGGGAGTACAAGGTGCTGTAGATCTTTTTATACTGCAAACACCGTTCTGTTGATGCATTCCATTTTCAAACCTGTTCATTTATGTACCAGTAGTTAGAAGTAGAAAAGTTCTAACAGAAACCGCAAAGCTCATCTACAGCCACACCACTCTGGATCTGCCCAATATCATTTGACCTTAGAAGCTCAACAGTGTTGGGCCTGGTTAGTACTTGGATGGGAGACCACCTGGGAATACAAGGTGCTGTAGGTGTTTTTATACTGCCAACACCATTCTGTTGATGCATTCCATTTTCAAACTTATTCATTTATGTACCAGTAATTAGAAGTAGAAAAGTTCTAACAGAAACCGCAAAGCTCATCTACAGCCACACCACACTGGATACACCCAATCTCATCTGATCTTGGAAGCTAAGAAGTGTTGGACCTGGTTAGTACTTGGATGGGAGACAACCAGGGAATACAAGGTGCTGGAGTTATTTTTATACTGCCAACACCATTCTGTTGATGCATTCCATTTTCAAACTTATTCATTTATGTACCAGTAGCTAGAAGTAGAAAAGTTCTAACAGAAACCGCAAAGTTCATCTACAGCCACACCACAGTAGATACGCCCAATCTAATCTGACCTTGGAACTAAGCAGTGCTGGACCTGGTTAGTGTTTGGATGGGAAACCACCTGGGAATGCAAGGTGCTGCAGATATTTTTATACTGCCAACTCCGTTCTGTTGATGCATTCCATTTTCAAACTTTGTTCATTTATTTACCAGTAGTTAGAAGTAGAAAAGTTCTAACAGAAACCACAAAGCTTATCTACAGCCTCATCACACTGGATATGCCCAATATCATCTGATCTTGGAAGCTAAGAAGTGTGGGGCCTGTTTAGTACTTTGGTGGGAGACCACCTGGGAATACGAGGTGCTGTAGGTATTTTTATACTGCCAACACCATTCTGTTGATGCATTCCATTTTCAAACTTATTCATTTATGTACCAGTAGCTAGAAGTAGAAAAGTTCTAACAGAAACCACAAAGCTCATCTACAGCCACACCACACTGGATACGCCCAATCTCATCTGATCTTGGAAACTAAGCAGCGCTGGGCCTGGTTAGTATTTGGATGGGAAACCACCTGGGAATGCAAGGTGCTGCAGATATTTTTATACTGCCAACTCCGTTTTGTTGATGCATTCCATTTTCAAACTTTTTCATTTATTTACCAGTAGTTAGAAGTAGAAAAGTTCTAACAGAAACCACAAAGATTATCTACATCCACACCACACTGGATACGCCCAATCTCATCTGATCTTGGAAGCTAAGCAGTGTTGGGCTTGGTTAATACTTGGATGGGAGACAACCTGGGAATACAAGGTGCTGCAGGTATTTTTATATTGCCAACACCGTTCTGTTGATGCATTCCATTTTCAAACTTATTCATTTATGTACCAGTAGTTAGAAGTAGAAAAGTTCTAACAGAAACCACAAAGCTCATCTACAGCCACACCACACTGGATACGAACAATCTCATCTGATCTTGGAAGCTAAGCAATGTTGGGCCTGTTTAGTACTTTGGTGGGAGACCACCTGGGAATACGAGGTGCTGTAGGTATTTTTATACTGCCAACACCGTTCTGTTGATGCATTCCATTTTCAAACTTATTCATTTATGTACCAGTAGTTAGAAGTAGAAAAGTTCTAACAGAAACCACAAAGCTCATCTACAGCCGCACCACACTGGATACGCCCAATCTCATCTGATCTTGGAAGCTAAGCAGTGTTGGTCCTGGTTAGTACTAGGATGGGAGACCACCTGGTAATATGAGGTGCTGTAGGTATTTTTATACTGCCAACACCGTTCTGTTGATGCATTCCATTTTCAAACTTATTCATTTATGTACCAGTAGCTAGAAGTAGAAAAGTTCTAACAGAAACCGCAAAGTTTATCTACAGCCACACCACACTGGATACGCCCAATTTCATCTGATCTTGGAAACTAAGCAGTGCTGGGCCTGGTTAGTATTTGGATGGGAGACCACCTGGGAATACAAGGTGCTGCAGGTATTTTTATACTGCCAACACCGTTCTGTTGATGCATTCCATTTTCAAACTTATTCATTTATGTACCAGTAGTTAGTAGTAGAAAAGTTCTAACAGAAACCACAGAGCTCATCTACAGCCACACCACACTGGATACGAACAATCTCATCTGATCTTGGAAGCTAAGCAGTGTTGGGCCTGTTTAGTACTTTGGTGGGAGACCACCTGGGAATACGAGGTGCTGTAAGTATTTTTATACTGCCAACACCGTTCTGTTGATGCATTCCATTTTCAAACGTATTCATTTATGTACCAGTAGTTAGAAGTAGAAAAGTTCTAACAGAAACCACAAAGCTCATCTACAGCCGCACCATACTGGATACGCCCAATCTCATCTGATCTTGGAAGCTAAGCAGTGTTGGGCTTGGTTAGTACTTGGATGTGAGACCACCTGGGAGTACAAGGTGCTGTAGATCTTTTTATACTGCAAACACCGTTCTGTTGATGCATTCCATTTTCAAACCTGTTCATTTATGTACCAGTAGTTAGAAGTAGAAAAGTTCTAACAGAAACCGCAAAGCTCATCTACAGCCACACCACACTGGATCTGCCCAATATCATTTGACCTTAGAAGCTCAACAGTGTTGGGCCTGGTTAGTACTTGGATGGGAGACCACCTGGGAATACAAGGTGCTGTAGGTGTTTTTATACTGCCAACACCATTCTGTTGATGCATTCCATTTTCAAACTTATTCATTTATGTACCAGTAGTTAGAAGTAGAAAAGTTCTAACAGAAACCGCAAAGCTCATCTACAGCCACACCACACTGGATACACCCAATCTCATCTGATCTTGGAAGCTAAGAAGTGTTGGACCTGGTTAGTACTTGGATGGGAGACAACCAGGGAATACAAGGTGCTGGAGTTATTTTTATACTGCCAACACCATTCTGTTGATGCATTCCATTTTCAAACTTATTCATTTATGTACCAGTAGCTAGAAGTAGAAAAGTTCTAACAGAAACCGCAAAGTTCATCTACAGCCACACCACAGTGGATACGCCCAATCTCATCTGACCTTGGAACTAAGCAGTGCTGGGCCTGGTTAGTGTTTGGATGGGAAACCACCTGGGAATGCAAGGTGCTGCAGATATTTTTATACTGCCAACTCCGTTCTGTTGATGCATTCCATTTTCAAACTTTGTTCATTTATTTACCAGTAGTTAGAAGTAGAAAAGTTCTAACAGAAACCACAAAGCTTATCTACAGCCTCATCACACTGGATATGCCCAATATCATCTGATCTTGGAAGCTAAGAAGTGTGGGGCCTGTTTAGTACTTTGGTGGGAGACCACCTGGGAATACGAGGTGCTGTAGGTATTTTTATACTGCCAACACCATTCTGTTGATGCATTCCATTTTCAAACTTATTCATTTATGTACCAGTAGCTAGAAGTAGAAAAGTTCTAACAGAAACCTCAAAGTTCATCTACAGCCACACCACACTGGATACGCCCAATCTCATCTGATCTTGGAAACTAAGCAGTGCTGGGCCTGGTTAGTATTTGGATGGGAAACCACCTGGGAATGCAAGGTGCTGCAGATATTTTTATACTGCCAACTCCGTTTTGTTGATGCATTCCATTTTCAAACTTTTTATTTATTTACCAGTAGTTAGAAGTAGAAAAGTTCTAACAGAAACCATAAAGATTATCTACAGCCACTCCACACTGGATACGCCCAATTTCATCTGATCTTGGAAGCTAAGCAGTGTTGGGCTTGGTTAGTATTTGGATGGGAGACCACCTGGGAACACAAGGTGCTGCAGGTATTTTTATACTGCCAACACCGTTCTGTTGATGCATTCCAATTTTAAACTTATTCATTTATGTACCAGTAGTTAGAAGTAGAAAAATTCTAACAGAAACCACAGAGCTTATCTACAGCCACACCACACTGGATACGAACAATCTCATCTGAGCTTGGAACCTAAGCAGTGTTGGGCCTGTTTAGTACTTTGGTGGGAGACCACCTGGGAATACGAGGTGCTGTAGGTATTTTTATACTGCCAACACCGTTCTGTTGATGCATTCTATTTTCAAACTTATTAATTTATGTACCAGTAGTTAGAAGTAGAAAAGTTCTAACAGAAACCACAAAGCTCATCTACAGCCACACCACACTGGATACGCCCAATCTCATCTGATCTTGGAAGCTAAGCAGTGTTGGGACTGTTAAGTACTTTGATGGGAGACCACCTGGGAATACAAGGTGCTGTAGGTATTTTTATACTGCCAACACCGTTCTGTTGATACATTCTATTTTCAAACTTATTCATTTATGTACCAGTACCTAGAAGTAGAAAAGTTCTAACAGAAACCACAAAGCTCATCTACAGCCACACCACACTGGATACACCCAATCTCATCTGATTTTGGAAGCTAAGCAGTGTTGGGCCTGGTTAATACTTGGATGGGAGACTACCTGGGAATACAAGGTGCTGTAGGTATTTTTATACTGCCAACACCGTTCTGTTGATGCATTCCATTTTCAAACTTATTCATTTATGTACCAGTAGTTAGAAGTAGAAAAGTTCTAACAGAAACCACAAAGCTCATCTACAGCCACACAACACTGGATACGAACAATCTCATCTGATCTTGGAAGCTTAGCAGTGTTGGGCCTGTTTAGTACTTTGGTGGGAGACCACCTGGGATTACGAGGTGCTGTAGGTATTTTTATACTGCCAACACCGTTCTGTTGATGCATTCCATTTTCAAACTTATTAATTTATGTACCAGTAGTTAGAAGTAGAAAAGTTCTAACAGAAACCACAAAGCTTATCTACAGCCACACCACACTGGATACGCCCAGTATCATCTGATCTTGGAAGCTAAGAAGTGTTGGGTCTGGTTAGTACTTGGATGGGAGACAACCTGGGAATACAAAGTGCTGGAGGTATTTTTATACTGCCAACACCATTCTGTTGATGCATTTCATTTTCAAACTTATTCATTTATGTACCAGTAGCTAGAAGTAGAAAAGTTCTAACAGAAACCGCAAAGTTCATCTACAGCCACACCACACTGGATACGCCCAATCTCATCTGATCTTGGAAACTAAGCAGTGCTGGGCCTGGTTAGTATTTGGATGGGAAACCACCTGGGAATGCAAGGTGCTGCAGATATTTTTATACTGCCAACTCCGTTTTGTTGATGCATTCCATTTTCAAACTTTTTATTTATTTACCAGTAGTTAGAAGTAGAAAAGTTCTAACAGAAACCATAAAGATTATCTACAGCCACTCCACACTGGATACGCCCAATTTCATCTGATCTTGGAAGCTAAGCAGTGTTGGGCTTGGTTAGTATTTGGATGGGAGACCACCTGGGAACACAAGGTGCTGCAGGTATTTTTATACTGCCAACACCGTTCTGTTGATGCATTCCAATTTTAAACTTATTCATTTATGTACCAGTAGTTAGAAGTAGAAAAATTCTAACAGAAACCACAGAGCTTATCTACAGCCACACCACACTGGATACGAACAATCTCATCTGAGCTTGGAACCTAAGCAGTGTTGGGCCTGTTTAGTACTTTGGTGGGAGACCACCTGGGAATACGAGGTGCTGTAGGTATTTTTAAACTGCCAACACCGTTCTGTTGATGCATTCCATTTTCAAACTTATTCATTTATGTACCAGTAGTTAGAAGTAGAAAAGTTCTAACAGAAACCACAAAGCTCATCTACAGCTACTCCACACTGGATACGCCCAATCTCATCTGATCTTGGAAGCTAAGAAGTGTTGGGCCTGATTAGTATTTGGATGGGAGACAACCTGGGAATACAAGGTGCTGTAGGTATTTTTATACTGCCAACACCATTCTGTTGATGCATTCCATTTTCAAACTTATTCATTTATGTTCTAGTAGCTAGAAGTAGAAAAGATCTATCAGAAACTGCAAAGCTCATCTGCAGCCACACCACACTGGACACGCCCAATCTCATCTGATCTTGGAAGCTAAGCTGCGCTGGGCCTGGTTAGTACTTGGATGGGAAACCACCTGGGAATGCAAGGTGCTGCACATATTTTTATACTGCCAACTACGTTCTGTTGATGCATTCCATTTTCAATTTTTTTCATTTATGTAGCAGTAGCTAGAAGTAGAAAAGTTCAAATAGAAACCACAAAGCTCTTGTACAGCCACACCACACTGGATACGCCTGATCTTGGAAGCTAAGCAGTGTTGGGCCTGGTTAGTACTTGGATGGGAGACCACCTGGGAATACAAGGTGCTGTAGGTATTTTTATACTGCCAACACCATTCTGTTGATGCATTCCATTTTCAAATTTTTTCATTTATGTACCAGTAGCTAGAAGTAGAAAGGTTTAACAGAAACCGCACAGTTCATCTACAGCCACAGCACACTGTATACGCCAAATCTCATATCTCATATGATCTTGGAAGCTAAGTAGTGTTTGGCCTGGTTAGTACTTGGGTGGGAGACCACCTGGGAATACAAGGTGCTGTAGGTATTTTTATACTGCCAAAACCGTTCTGTTGATGCATTCCATTTTCAAACTTTTTCATTTATTTACCAGTAGTTAGAAGTAGAAAAGTTCTGACAGAAACCACAAAGATTATCTTCAGCCACACCTCACTGGATACGCCCAATCTCATCTGATCTTGGAAACTAAGCAGTGCTGGGCCTGGTTAGTATTTGGATGGGAAACCACCTGGGAATGCAAGGTGCTGCAGATATTTTTATACTGCCAACTCCGTTTTGTTGATGCATTCCATTTTCAAACTTTGTTCATTTATTTACCAGTAGTTAGAAGAAGAAAAGTTCTAACAGAAACCACAAAGCTTATCTACAGCTACACCACACTGGGTACGTCCAATCTCATCTGATCTTGGAAGCTAAGAAGTGTGGGGTCTGGTTAGTACTTGGATGGTAGACAACCTGGGAATACAAGGTGCTGGAGGTATTTTTATACTGCCAACACCATTCTGTTGATGCATTCCATTTTCAAACTTATTCATTTATGTACCAGTAGCTAGAAGTAGAAAAGTTCTAACAGAAACCTCAAAGTTCATCTACAGCCACACCACACTGGATACGCTCAATCTCATCTGATCTTGGAAACTAAGCAGTGCTGGGCCTGGTTAGTATTTGGATGGGAAACCACTTGGGAATGCAAGGTGCTGCAGATATTTTTATACTGCCAACTCCGTTTTGTTGATGCATTCTTTTTTCAAACTTTTTCATTTATTTACCAGTAGTTAGAAGTAGAAAAGTTCTAACAGAAACCACAAAGATTATCTACATCCAAACCACTCTGGATACGCCCAATCTCATCTGATCTTGGAAGCTAAGCAGTGTTGGGCTTGGTTAGTGCTTGGATGGGAGACCACCTGGGAATACAAGGTGCTGCAGGTATTTTTATACTGCCAACACCGTTCTGTTGATGCATTCCATTTTCAAACTTATTCATTTATGTACCAGTAGTTAGAAGTAGAAAAGTTCTAACAGAAACCACAAAGCTCATCTACAGCCACACCACACTGGGTACGCCCAATCTCATCTGATCTTGGAAGCTAAGCAGTGTTGGTCCTGGTTAGTACTAGGATGGGAGACCACCAGGCAATATGAGGTGCTGTAGGTATTTTTATACTGCCAACACCATTCTGTTGATGCATTCCATTTTCAAACTTATTCATTTATGTACCAGTAGCTAGAAGTAGAAAAGTTCTAACAGAAACCGCAAAGTTTATCTACAGCCACACCTCACTGGATACGCCCAATCTCATCTGATCTTGGAAACTAAGCAGTGCTGGGCCTGGTTAGTATTTGGATGGGAAACCACCTGGGAATGCAAGGTGCTGCAGATATTTTTATACTGCCAACTCCGTTTTGTTGATGCATTCCATTTTCAAACTTATTCATTTATTTACCAGTAGCTAGAAGTAGAAAAGTTCTAACAGAAACCACAAAGCTCATCTACAGCCACACCACACTGGATACGGACAATCTCATCTGATCTTGGAAGCTACGCAGTGTTGGGCCTGTTTAGTACTTTGGTGGGAGACCACCTGGGAATACGAGGTGCTGTAGATATTTTTATACTGCCAACACCGTTCTGTTGATGCATTCTATTTTCAAACTTATTAATTTATGTACCAGTAGTTAGAAGTAGAAAAGTTCTAACAGAAACCACAAAGCTCATCTACAGCCACACCACACTGGATACGCCCAATCTCATCTGATCTTGGAAGCTAAGCAGTGTTGGGCCTGTTTAGTACTTTGATGGGAGACCACCTGGGAATACAAGGTGCTGCAGGTATTTTTATACTGCCAACACCGTTCTGTTGATACATTCCATTTTCAAACTTATTCATTTATGTACCAGTACCTAGAAGTAGAAAAGTTCTAACAGAAACCACAAAGCTCATCTATAGCCACACCACACTGGATACACCCAATCTCATCTGATCTTGGAAGCTAAGCAGTGTTGGGCCTGGTTAATACTTGGATGGGAGACTACCTGGGAATACAAGGTGCTGCAGGTATTTTTATACTGCCAACACCGTTCTGTTGATGCATTCCATTTTCAAACTTATTCATTTATGTACCAGTAGTTAGAAGTAGAAAAGTTTTAACAGAAACAACAAAGCTCATCTACAGCCACACCACACTGGATACGAACAATCTCATCTGATCTTGGAAGCTTAGCAGTGTTGGGCCTGTTGAGTACTTTGGTGGGAGACCACCTGGGAATACGAGGTGCTGTAGGTATTTTTATACTGCCAACACCGTTCTGTTGATGCATTCCATTTTCAAACTTTTTCATTTATTTACCAGTAGTTAGAAGTAGAAAAGTTCTTACAGAAACCATAAAGATTATCTACAGCCACACCACACTGGATGCGCCCAATCTCTTCTGATCTTGGAAGCTAAGCAGTGTTGGGCTTGGTTAGTATTTGGATGGGAGACCACCTGGGAATACAAGGTGCTGCTGGTATTTTTATACTGCCAACACCGTTCTGTTGATGCATTCCATTTTCAAACTTATTCATTTATGTACCAGTAGTTAGTAGTAGAAAAGTTCTAACAGAAACCACAGAGCTCATCTACAGCCACACCACACTGGATACGAACAATCTCATCTGATCTTGGAAGCTAAGCAGTGTTGGGCCTGTTTAGTACTTTGGTGGGAGACCACCTGGGAATACGAGGTGCTGTAGGTATTTTTATACTGCCAACACCGTTCTGTTGATGCATTCCATTTTCAAACTTATTCATTTATGTACCAGTAGTTAGAAGTAGAAAAGTTCTAACAGAAACCACAAAGCTCATCTACAGCCACACCACACTGGATACGCCCAATCTCATCTGATCTTGGAAGATAAGCAGTGTTGGGCTTGGTTAGTACTTGGATGTGAGACCACCTGGGAGTACAAGGTGCTGTAGATCTTTTTATACTGCAAACACCATTCTGTTGATGCATTCCATTTTCAAACCTGTTCATTTATGTACCAGTAGTTAGAAGTAGAAAAGTTCTAACAGAAACCGCAAAGCTCATCTACAGCCACACCACACTGGATCTGCCCAATATCATTTGACCTTGGAAGCTCAACAGTGTTGGGCCTGGTTAGTACTTGGATGGGAGACCACCTGGGAATGCAAGGTGCTGTAGGTGTTTTTATACTGCCAACACCATTCTGTTGATGCATTCCATTTTCAAACTTATTCATTTATGTACCCGTAGTTAGAAGTAGAAAAGTTCTAACAGAAACCGCAAAGCTCATCTACAGCCACACCACACTGGATACACCCAATCTCATCTGATCTTGGAAGCTAAGAAGTGTTGGACCTGGTTAGTACTTGGATGGGAGACAACCAGGGAATACAAGGTGCTGGAGTTATTTTTATACTGCCAACACCATTCTGTTGATGCATTTCATTTTCAAACTTATTCATTTATGTACCAGTAGCTAGAAGTAGAAAAGTTCTAACAGAAACCGCAAAGTTCATCTACAGCCACACCACAGTGGATACGCCCAATCTCATCTGACCTTGGAACTAAGCAGTGCTGGGCCTGGTTAGTGTTTGGATGGGAAACCACCTGGGAATGCAAGGTGCTGCAGATATTTTTATACTGCCAACTCCGTTCTGTTGATGCATTCCATTTTCAAACTTAGTTCATTTATTTACCAGTAGTTAGAAGTAGAAAAGTTCTAACAGAAACCACAAAGCTTATCTACAGCCTCATCACACTGGATATGCCCAATATCATCTGATCTTGGAAGCTAAGAAGTGTGGGGCCTGTTTAGTACTTTGGTGGGAGACCACCTGGGAATACGAGGTGCTGTAGGTATTTTTATACTGCCAACACCATTCTGTTGATGCATTCCATTTTCAAACTTATTCATTTATGTACCAGTAGCTAGAAGTAGAAAAGTTCTAACAGAAACCTCAAAGTTCATCTACAGCCACACCACACTGGATACGCCCAATCTCATCTGATCTTGGAAACTAAGCAGTGCTGGGCCTGGTTAGTATTTGGATGGGAAACCACCTGGGAATGCAAGGTGCTGCAGATATTTTTATACTGCCAACTCCGTTTTGTTGATGCATTCCATTTTCAAACTTTTTCATTTATTTACCAGTAGTTAGAAGTAGAAAAGTTCTAACAGAAACCACAAAGATTATCTACATCCACACCACACTGGATACGCCCAATCTCATCTGATCTTGGAAGCTAAGCAGTGTTGGGCTTGGTTAGTACTTGGATGGGAGACCACCTGGGAATACAAGGTGCTGCAGGTATTTTTATACTGCCAACACCGTTCTGTTGATGCATTCCATTTTCAAACTTATTCATTTATGTACCAGTAGTTAGAAGTAGAAAAGTTCTAACAGAAACCACAAAGCTCATCTACAGCCACACCACACTGGATACGAACAATCTCATCTGATCTTGGAAGCTAAGCAGTGTTGGGCCTGTTTAGTACTTTGGTGGGAGACCACCTGGGAATACGAGGTGCTGTAGGTATTTTTATACTGCCAACACCGTTATGTTGATGCATTCCATTTTCAAACTTATTCATTTATGTACCAGTAGTTAGAAGTAGAAAAGTTCTAACAGAAACCACAAAGCTCATCTACAGCCACACCACACTGGATACGCCCAATCTCATCTGATCTTGGAAGCTAAGCAGTGTTGGGCTTGGTTAGTACTTGGATGTGAGACCACCTGGGAGTACAAGGTGCTGTAGATCTTTTTATACTGCAAACACCATTCTGTTGATGCATTCCATTTTCAAACCTGTTCATTTATGTACCAGTAGTTAGAAGTAGAAAAGTTCTAACAGAAACCGCAAAGCTCATCTACAGCCACACCACACTGGATCTGCCCAATATCATTTGACCTTGGAAGCTCAACAGTGTTGGGCCTGGTTAGTACTTGGATGGGAGACCACCTGGGAATGCAAGGTGCTGTAGGTGTTTTTATACTGCCAACACCATTCTGTTGATGCATTCCATTTTCAAACTTATTCATTTATGTACCAGTAGTTAGAAGTAGAAAAGTTCTAACAGAAACCGCAAAGCTCATCTACAGCCACACCACACTGGATACACCCAATCTCATCTGATCTTGGAAGCTAAGAAGTGTTGGACCTGGTTAGTACTTGGATGGGAGACAACCAGGGAATACAAGGTGCTGGAGTTATTTTTATACTGCCAACACCATTCTGTTGATGCATTCCATTTTCAAACTTATTCATTTATGTACCAGTAGCTAGAAGTAGAAAAGTTCTAACAGAAACCGCAAAGTTCATCTACAGCCACACCACAGTGGATACGCCCAATCTCATCTGACCTTGGAACTAAGCAGTGCTGGGCCTGGTTAGTGTTTGGATGGGAAACCACCTGGGAATGCAAGGTGCTGCAGATATTTTTATACTGCCAACTCCGTTCTGTTGATGCATTCCATTTTCAAACTTTGTTCATTTATTTACCAGTAGTTAGAAGTAGAAAAGTTCTAACAGAAACCACAAAGCTTATCTACAGCCTCATCACACTGGATATGCCCAATATCATCTGATCTTGGAAGCTAAGAAGTGTGGGGCCTGTTTAGTACTTTGGTGGGAGACCACCTGGGAATACGAGGTGCTGTAGGTATTTTTATACTGCCAACACCATTCTGTTGATGCATTCCATTTTCAAACTTATTCATTTATGTACCAGTAGCTAGAAGTAGAAAAGTTCTAACAGAAACCTCAAAGTTCATCTACAGCCACACCACACTGGATACGCCCAATCTCATCTGATCTTGGAAACTAAGCAGTGCTGGGCCTGGTTAGTATTTGGATGGGAAACCACCTGGGAATGCAAGGTGCTGCAGATATTTTTATACTGCCAACTCCGTTTTGTTGATGCATTCCATTTTCAAACTTTTTCATTTATTTACCAGTAGTTAGAAGTAGAAAAGTTCTAACAGAAACCACAAAGATTATTTACATCCACACCACACTGGATACGCCCAATCTCATCTGATCTTGGAAGCTAAGCAGTGTTGGGCTTGGTTAGTACTTGGATGGGAGACCACCTGGGAATACAAGGTGCTGCAGGTATTTTTATACTGCCAACACCGTTCTGTTGATGCATTCCATTTTCAAACTTATTCATTTATGTACCAGTAGTTAGAAGTAGAAAAGTTCTAACAGAAACCACAAAGCTCATCTACAGCCACACCACACTGGATACGAACAATCTCATCTGATCTTGGAAGCTAAGCAGTGTTGGGCCTGTTTAGTACTTTGGTGGGAGCCCACCTGGGAATACGAGGTGCTGTAGGTATTTTTATACTGCCAACACCGTTCTGTTGATGCATTCCATTTTCAAACTTATTCATTTATGTACCAGTAGTTAGAAGTAGAAAAGTTCTAACAGAAACCACAAAGCTCATCTACAGCCACACCACACTGGATACGCCCAATCTCATCTGATCTTGGAAGCTAAGCAGTGTTGGTCCTGGTTAGTACTAGGATAGGAGACCACCTGGCAATATGAGGTGCTGTAGGTATTTTTATACTGCCAACACCGTTCTGTTGATGCATTCCATTTTCAAACTTATTCATTTATGTACCAGTAGCTAGAAGTAGAAAAGTTCTAACAGAAACCGCAAAGTTTATCTACAGCCACACCACACTGGATACGCCCAATCTCATCTGATCTTGGAAACTAAGCAGTGCTGGGCTTGGTTAGTATTTGGATGGGAAACCACCTGGGAATGCAAGGTGCTGCAGATATTTTTATACTGCCAACTCCGTTTTGTTGATGCATTCCATTTTCAAACTTATTCATTTATTTACCAGTAGTTAGAAGTAGAAAAGTTCTAACAGAAACCACAAAGCTCATCTACATCCACACCACACTGGATACGGACAATCTCATCTGATCTTGGAAGCTAAGCAGTGTTGGGCCTGTTTAGTACTTTGGTGGGAGACCACCTGGGAATACGAGGTGCTGTAGGTATTTTTATACTGCCAACACCGTTCTGTTGATGCATTCTATTTTCAAACTTATTCATTTATGTACCAGTACCTAGAAGTAGAAAAGTTCTAACAGAAACTACAAAGCTCATCTATAGCCACACCACACTGGATACGCCCAATCTCATCTGATCTTTCAAGCTAAGCAGTGTTGGGCCTGGTTAATACTTGGATGGGAGACTACCTGGGAATACAAGGTGCTGCAGGTATTTTTATACTGCCAACACCGTTCTGTTGATGCATTCCATTTTCAAACTTATTCATTTATGTACCAGTAATTAGAAGTAGAAAAGTTCTAACAGAAACCACAAAGCTCATCTACAGCCACACCACACTGGATACGAACAATCTCATCTGATCTTGGAAGCTTAGCAGTGTTGGGCCTGTTTAGTACTTTGGTGGGAGACTACCTGGGAATACGAGGTGCTGTAGGTATTTTTATACTGCCAACACCGTTCTGTTGATGCATTCCATTTTCAAACTTATTAATTTATGTACCAGTAGCTAGAAGTAGAAAAGTTCTAACAGAAACCACAAAGCTTATCTACAGCCACACCACACTGGATACGCCCAGTATCATCTGATCTTGGAAGCTAAGAAGTGTTGGGTCTGGTTAGTACTTGGATGGGAGACAACCTGGGAATACAAAGTGCTGGAGGTATTTTTATACTGCCAATACCATTCTGTTGATGCATTTCATTTTCAAACTTATTCATTTATGTACCAGTAGCTAGAAGTAGAAAAGTTCTAACAGAAACCGCAAAGTTCATCTACAGCCACACCACACTGGATACGCCCAATCTCATCTGATCTTGGAAACTAAGCAGTGCTGGGCCTGGTTAGTATTTGGATGGGAAACCACCTGGGAATGCAAGGTGCTGCAGATATTTTTATACTGCCAACTCCGTTTTGTTGATGCATTCCATTTTCAAACTTTTTCATTTATTTACCAGTAGTTAGAAGTAGAAAAGTTCTAACAGAAACCATAAAGATTATCTACAGCCACACCACACTGGATACGCCCAATTTCATCTGATCTTGGAAGCTAAGCAGTGTTGGGCTTGGTTAGTATTTGGATGGGAGACCACCTGGGAATACAAGGTGCTGCAGGTATTTTTATACTGCCAACACCGTTCTGTTGATGCATTCCATTTTCAAACTTATTCATTTATGTACCAGTAGTTAGAAGTAGAAAAGTTCTAACAGAAACCACAGAGCTTATCTACAGCCACACCACACTGGATACGAACAATCTCATCTGAGCTTGGAACCTAAGCAGTGTTGGGCTTGTTTAGTACTTTGGTGGGAGACCACCTGGGAATACGAGGTGCTGTAGGTGTTTTTATACTGCCAACACCGTTCTGTTGATGCATTCCATTTTCAAACTTATTTATTTATGTACCAGTAGTTAGAAGTAGAAAAGTTCTAACAGAAACCACAAAGCTCATCTACAGCTACACCACACTGGATACGCCCAATCTCATCTGATCTTGGAAGCTAAGAAGTGTTGGGCCTGATTAGTACTTGGATGGGAGACAACCTGGGAATACAAGGTGCTGGAGGTATTTTTATACTGCCAACACCATTCTGTTGATGCATTCTATTTTCAAACTTATTCATTTATGTACCAGTAGCTAGAAGTAGAAAAGTTCTAACAGAAACCGCAAAGTTCATCTACAGCAACACCACACTGGAAACGCCCAATCTCATCTGATCTTGGAAACTAAGCAGTGCTGGGCCTGGTTAGTATTTGTATGGGAAACCACCTGGGAATGCAAGGTGCTGCAGATATTTTTATACTGCCAACTCCGTTTTGTTGATGCATTCCATTTTCAAACTTTTTCATTTATTTACCAGTAGTTAGAAGTAGAAAAGTTCTAACAGAAACCACAAAGCTCATCTACAGCCACACCACACTGGATACGCCCAATCTCATCTGATCTTGGAAGATAAGCAGTGTTGGGCTTGGTTAGTACTTGGATGTGAGACCACCTGGGAGTACAAGGTGCTGTAGATCTTTTTATACTGCAAACACCATTCTGTTGATGCATTCCATTTTCAAACCTGTTCATTTATGTACCAGTAGTTAGAAGTAGAAAAGTTCTAACAGAAACCGCAAAGCTCATCTACAGCCACACCACACTGGATCTGCCCAATATCATTTGACCTTGGAAGCTCAACAGTGTTGGGCCTGGTTAGTACTTGGATGGGAGACCACCTGGGAATGCAAGGTGCTGTAGGTGTTTTTATACTGCCAACACCATTCTGTTGATGCATTCCATTTTCAAACTTATTCATTTATGTACCCGTAGTTAGAAGTAGAAAAGTTCTAACAGAAACCGCAAAGCTCATCTACAGCCACACCACACTGGATACACCCAATCTCATCTGATCTTGGAAGCTAAGAAGTGTTGGACCTGGTTAGTACTTGGATGGGAGACAACCAGGGAATACAAGGTGCTGGAGTTATTTTTATACTGCCAACACCATTCTGTTGATGCATTCCATTTTCAAACTTATTCATTTATGTACCAGTAGCTAGAAGTAGAAAAGTTCTAACAGAAACCGCAAAGTTCATCTACAGCCACACCACAGTGGATACGCCCAATCTCATCTGACCTTGGAACTAAGCAGTGCTGGGCCTGGTTAGTGTTTGGATGGGAAACCACCTGGGAATGCAAGGTGCTGCAGATATTTTTATACTGCCAACTCCGTTCTGTTGATGCATTCCATTTTCAAACTTAGTTCATTTATTTACCAGTAGTTAGAAGTAGAAAAGTTCTAACAGAAACCACAAAGCTTATCTACAGCCTCATCACACTGGATATGCCCAATATCATCTGATCTTGGAAGCTAAGAAGTGTGGGGCCTGTTTAGTACTTTGGTGGGAGACCACCTGGGAATACGAGGTGCTGTAGGTATTTTTATACTGCCAACACCATTCTGTTGATGCATTCCATTTTCAAACTTATTCATTTATGTACCAGTAGCTAGAAGTAGAAAAGTTCTAACAGAAACCTCAAAGTTCATCTACAGCCACACCACACTGGATACGCCCAATCTTATCTGATCTTGGAAACTAAGCAGTGCTGGGCATGGTTAGTATTTGGATGGGAAACCACCTGGGAATGCAAGGTGCTGCAGATATTTTTATACTGCCAACTCCGTTTTGTTGATGCATTCCATTTTCAAACTTTTTCATTTATTTACCAGTAGTTAGAAGTAGAAAAGTTCTAACAGAAACCACAAAGATTATTTACATCCACACCACACTGGATACGCCCAATCTCATCTGATCTTGGAAGCTAAGCAGTGTTGGGCTTGGTTAGTACTTGGATGGGAGACCACCTGGGAATACAAGGTGCTGCAGGTATTTTTATACTGCCAACACCGTTCTGTTGATGCATTCCATTTTCAAACTTATTCATTTATGTACCAGTAGTTAGAAGTAGAAAAGTTCTAACAGAAACCACAAAGCTCATCTACAGCCACAACACACTGGATACGAACAATCTCATCTGATCTTGGAAGCTTAGCAGTGTTGGGCCTGTTGAGTACTTTGGTGGGAGACCACCTGGGAATACGAGGTGCTGTAGGTATTTTTATACTGCCAACACCGTTCTGTTGATGCATTCCATTTTCAAACTTATTAATTTATGTACCAGTAGTTAGAAGTAGAAAAGTTCTAACAGAAACCCCAAAGCTTATCTACAGCCACACCACACTGGATACGCCCAGTATCATCTGATCTTGGAAGCTAAGAAGTGTTGGGTCTGGTTAGTACTTGGATGGGAGACAACCTGGGAATACAAGATGCTGGAGGTATTTTTATACTGCCAACACCATTCTGTTGATGCATTCCATTTTCAAACATTCATTTATGTACCAGTAGCTAGAAGTAGAAAAGTTCTAACAGAAATCGCAAAGTTCATCTACAGCCACACCACACTGGATACGCCCAATCTCATCTGATCTTGGAAGCTAAGCAGTGTTGGGCCTGTTTAGTACTTTGGTGGGAGACCACCTGGGAATACGAGGTGCTGTAGGTATTTTTATACTGCCAACACCGTTCTGTTGATGCATTCCATTTTCAAACTTTTTCATTTATTTACCAGTAGTTAGAAGTAGAAAAGTTCTTACAGAAACCATAAAGATTATCTACAGCCACACCACACTGGATGCGCCCAATCTCATCTGATCTTGGAAGCTAAGCAGTGTTGGGCCTGTTTAGTACTTTGGTGGGAGACCACCTGGGAATACGAGGTGCTGTAGGTATTTTTATACTGCCAACACCGTTCTGTTGATGCATTCCATTTTCAAACTTTTTCATTTATTTACCAGTAGTTAGAAGTAGAAAAGTTCTTACAGAAACCACAAAGCTTATCTACAGCCACACCACACTGGATACGCCCAGTATCATCTGATCTTGGAAGCTAAGAAGTGTTGGGTCTGGTTAGTACTTGGATGGGAGACAACCTGGGAATACAAAGTGCTGGAGGTATTTTTATACTGCCAATACCATTCTGTTGATGCATTTCATTTTCAAACTTATTCATTTATGTACCAGTAGCTAGAAGTAGAAAAGTTCTAACAGAAACCGCAAAGTTCATCTACAGCCACACCACACTGGATACGCCCAATCTCATCTGATCTTGGAAACTAAGCAGTGCTGGGCCTGGTTAGTATTTGGATGGGAAACCACCTGGGAATGCAAGGTGCTGCAGATATTTTTATACTGCCAACTCCGTTTTGTTGATGCATTCCATTTTCAAACTTTTTCATTTATTTACCAGTAGTTAGAAGTAGAAAAGTTCTAACAGAAACCATAAAGATTATCTACAGCCACACCACACTGGATACGCCCAATTTCATCTGATCTTGGAAGCTAAGCAGTGTTGGGCTTGGTTAGTATTTGGATGGGAGACCACCTGGGAATACAAGGTGCTGCAGGTATTTTTATACTGCCAACACCGTTCTGTTGATGCATTCCATTTTCAAACTTATTCATTTATGTACCAGTAGTTAGAAGTAGAAAAGTTCTAACAGAAACCACAGAGCTTATCTACAGCCACACCACACTGGATCTGCCCAATATCATTTGACCTTGGAAGCTCAACAGTGTTGGGCCTGGTTAGTACTTGGATGGGAGACCACCTGGGAATGCAAGGTGCTGTAGGTGTTTTTATACTGCCAACACCATTCTGTTGATGCATTCCATTTTCAAACTTATTCATTTATGTACCCGTAGTTAGAAGTAGAAAAGTTCTAACAGAAACCGCAAAGCTCATCTACAGCCACACCACACTGGATACACCCAATCTCATCTGATCTTGGAAGCTAAGAAGTGTTGGACCTGGTTAGTACTTGGATGGGAGACAACCAGGGAATACAAGGTGCTGGAGTTATTTTTATACTGCCAACACCATTCTGTTGATGCATTCCATTTTCAAACTTATTCATTTATGTACCAGTAGCTAGAAGTAGAAAAGTTCTAACAGAAACCGCAAAGTTCATCTACAGCCACACTACAGTGGATACGCCCAATCTCATCTGACCTTGGAACTAAGCAGTGCTGGGCCTGGTTAGTGTTTGGATGGGAAACCACCTGGGAATGCAAGGTGCTGCAGATATTTTTATACTGCCAACTCCGTTCTGTTGATGCATTCCATTTTCAAACTTAGTTCATTTATTTACCAGTAGTTAGAAGTAGAAAAGTTCTAACAGAAACCACAAAGCTTATCTACAGCCTCATCACACTGGATATGCCCAATATCATCTGATCTTGGAAGCTAAGAAGTGTGGGGCCTGTTTAGTACTTTGGTGGGAGACCACCTGGGAATACGAGGTGCTGTAGGTATTTTTATACTGCCAACACCATTCTGTTGATGCATTCCATTTTCAAACTTATTCATTTATGTACCAGTAGCTAGAAGTAGAAAAGTTCTAACAGAAACCTCAAAGTTCATCTACAGCCACACCACACTGGATACGCCCAATCTCATCTGATCTTGGAAACTAAGCAGTGCTGGGCCTGGTTAGTATTTGGATGGGAAACCACCTGGGAATGCAAGGTGCTGCAGATATTTTTATACTGCCAACTGCGTTTTGTTGATGCATTCCATTTTCAAACTTTTTCATTTATTTACCAGTAGTTAGAAGTAGAAAAGTTCTAACAGAAACCACAAAGCTCATCTACAGCCACAACACACTGGATACGAACAATCTCATCTGATCTTGGAAGCTTAGCAGTGTTGGGCCTGTTGAGTACTTTGGTGGGAGACCACCTGGGAATACGAGGTGCTGTAGGTATTTTTATACTGCCAACACCGTTCTGTTGATGCATTCCATTTTCAAACTTATTAATTTATGTACCAGTAGTTAGAAGTAGAAAAGTTCTAACAGAAACCCCAAAGCTTATCTACAGCCACACCACACTGGATACGCCCAGTATCATCTGATCTTGGAAGCTAAGAAGTGTTGGGTCTGGTTAGTACTTGGATGGGAGACAACCTGGGAATACAAGATGCTGGAGGTATTTTTATACTGCCAACACCATTCTGTTGATGCATTCCATTTTCAAACATTCATTTATGTACCAGTAGCTAGAAGTAGAAAAGTTCTAACAGAAACCGCAAAGTTCATCTACAGCCACACCACACTGGATACGCCCAATCTCATCTGATCTTGGAAGCTAAGCAGTGTTGGGCCTGTTTAGTACTTTGGTGGGAGACCACCTGGGAATACGAGGTGCTGTAGGTATTTTTATACTGCCAACACCGTTCTGTTGATGCATTCCATTTTCAAACTTTTTCATTTATTTACCAGTAGTTAGAAGTAGAAAAGTTCTTACAGAAACCATAAAGATTATCTACAGCCACACCACACTGGATGCGCCCAATCTCTTCTGATCTTGGAAGCTAAGCAGTGTTGGGCTTGGTTAGTATTTGGATGGGAGACCACCTGGGAATACAAGGTGCTGCTGGTATTTTTATACTGCCAACACCGTTCTGTTGATGCATTCCATTTTCAAACTTATTCATTTATGTACCAGTAGTTAGAAGTAGAAAAGTTCTAACAGAAACCACAAAGCTTATCTACAGCCACACCACACTGGATACGCCCAGTATCATCTGATCTTGGAAGCTAAGAAGTGTTGGGTCTGGTAAGTACTTGGATGGGAGACAACCTGGGAATACAAAGTGCTGGAGGTATTTTTATACTGCCAATACCATTCTGTTGATGCATTTCATTTTCAAACTTATTCATTTATGTACCAGTAGCTAGAAGTAGAAAAGTTCTAACAGAAACCGCAAAGTTCATCTACAGCCACACCACACTGGATACGCCCAATCTCATCTGATCTTGGAAACTAAGCAGTGCTGGGCCTGGTTAGTATTTGGATGGGAAACCACCTGGGAATGCAAGGTGCTGCAGATATTTTTATACTGCCAACTCCGTTTTGTTGATGCATTCCATTTTCAAACTTTTTCATTTATTTACCAGTAGTTAGAAGTAGAAAAGTTCTAACAGAAACCATAAAGATTATCTACAGCCACACCACACTGGATACGCCCAATTTCATCTGATCTTGGAAGCTAAGCAGTGTTGGGCTTGGTTAGTATTTGGATGGGAGACCACCTGGGAATACAAGGTGCTGCAGGTATTTTTATACTGCCAACACCGTTCTGTTGATGCATTCCATTTTCAAACTTATTCATTTATGTACCAGTAGTTAGAAGTAGAAAAGTTCTAACAGAAACCACAGAGCTTATCTACAGCCACACCACACTGGATACGAACAATCTCATCTGAGCTTGGAACCTAAGCAGTGTTGGGCTTGTTTAGTACTTTGGTGGGAGACCACCTGGGAATACGAGGTGCTGTAGGTATTTTTATACTGCCAACACCGTTCTGTTGATGCATTCCATTTTCAAACTTATTTATTTATGTACCAGTAGTTAGAAGTAGAAAAGTTCTAACAGAAACCGCAAAGTTCATCTACAGCAACACCACACTGGAAACGCCCAATCTCATCTGATCTTGGAAACTAAGCAGTGCTGGGCCTGGTTAGTATTTGTATGGGAAACCACCTGGGAATGCAAGGTGCTGCAGATATTTTTATACTGCCAACTCCGTTTTGTTGATGCATTCCATTTTCAAACTTTTTCATTTATTTACCAGTAGTTAGAAGTAGAAAAGTTCTAACAGAAACCACAAAGCTCATCTACAGCCACACCACACTGGATACGCCCAATCTCATCTGATCTTGGAAGATAAGCAGTGTTGGGCTTGGTTAGTACTTGGATGTGAGACCACCTGGGAGTACAAGGTGCTGTAGATCTTTTTATACTGCAAACACCATTCTGTTGATGCATTCCATTTTCAAACCTGTTCATTTATGTACCAGTAGTTAGAAGTAGAAAAGTTCTAACAGAAACCGCAAAGCTCATCTACAGCCACACCACACTGGATCTGCCCAATATCATTTGACCTTGGAAGCTCAACAGTGTTGGGCCTGGTTAGTACTTGGATGGGAGACCACCTGGGAATGCAAGGTGCTGTAGGTGTTTTTATACTGCCAACACCATTCTGTTGATGCATTCCATTTTCAAACTTATTCATTTATGTACCCGTAGTTAGAAGTAGAAAAGTTCTAACAGAAACCGCAAAGCTCATCTACAGCCACACCACACTGGATACACCCAATCTCATCTGATCTTGGAAGCTAAGAAGTGTTGGACCTGGTTAGTACTTGGATGGGAGACAACCAGGGAATACAAGGTGCTGGAGTTATTTTTATACTGCCAACACCATTCTGTTGATGCATTCCATTTTCAAACTTATTCATTTATGTACCAGTAGCTAGAAGTAGAAAAGTTCTAACAGAAACCGCAAAGTTCATCTACAGCCACACCACAGTGGATACGCCCAATCTCATCTGACCTTGGAACTAAGCAGTGCTGGGCCTGGTTAGTGTTTGGATGGGAAACCACCTGGGAATGCAAGGTGCTGCAGATATTTTTATACTGCCAACTCCGTTCTGTTGATGCATTCCATTTTCAAACTTAGTTCATTTATTTACCAGTAGTTAGAAGTAGAAAAGTTCTAACAGAAACCACAAAGCTTATCTACAGCCTCATCACACTGGATATGCCCAATATCATCTGATCTTGGAAGCTAAGAAGTGTGGGGCCTGTTTAGTACTTTGGTGGGAGACCACCTGGGAATACGAGGTGCTGTAGGTATTTTTATACTGCCAACACCATTCTGTTGATGCATTCCATTTTCAAACTTATTCATTTATGTACCAGTAGCTAGAAGTAGAAAAGTTCTAACAGAAACCTCAAAGTTCATCTACAGCCACACCACACTGGATACGCCCAATCTCATCTGATCTTGGAAACTAAGCAGTGCTGGGCCTGGTTAGTATTTGGATGGGAAACCACCTGGGAATGCAAGGTGCTGCAGATATTTTTATACTGCCAACTCCGTTTTGTTGATGCATTCCATTTTCAAACTTTTTCATTTATTTACCAGTAGTTAGAAGTAGAAAAGTTCTAACAGAAACCACAAAGATTATTTACATCCACACCACACTGGATACGCCCAATCTCATCTGATCTTGGAAGCTAAGCAGTGTTGGGCTTGGTTAGTACTTGGATGGGAGACCACCTGGGAATACAAGGTGCTGCAGATCTTTTTATACTGCAAACACCATTCTGTTGATGCATTCCATTTTCAAACCTGTTCATTTATGTACCAGTAGTTAGAAGTAGAAAAGTTCTAACAGAAACCGCAAAGCTCATCTACAGCCACACCACACTGGATCTGCCCAATATCATTTGACCTTGGAAGCTCAACAGTGTTGGGCCTGGTTAGTACTTGGATGGGAGACCACCTGGGAATGCAAGGTGCTGTAGGTGTTTTTATACTGCCAACACCATTCTGTTGATGCATTCCATTTTCAAACTTATTCATTTATGTACCCGTAGTTAGAAGTAGAAAAGTTCTAACAGAAACCGCAAAGCTCATCTACAGCCACACCACACTGGATACACCCAATCTCATCTGATCTTGGAAGCTAAGAAGTGTTGGACCTGGTTAGTACTTGGATGGGAGACAACCAGGGAATACAAGGTGCTGGAGTTATTTTTATACTGCCAACACCATTCTGTTGATGCATTCCATTTTCAAACTTATTCATTTATGTACCAGTAGCTAGAAGTAGAAAAGTTCTAACAGAAACCGCAAAGTTCATCTACAGCCACACCACAGTGGATACGCCCAATCTCATCTGACCTTGGAACTAAGCAGTGCTGGGCCTGGTTAGTGTTTGGATGGGAAACCACCTGGGAATGCAAGGTGCTGCAGATATTTTTATACTGCCAACTCCGTTCTGTTGATGCATTCCATTTTCAAACTTAGTTCATTTATTTACCAGTAGTTAGAAGTAGAAAAGTTCTAACAGAAACCACAAAGCTTATCTACAGCCTCATCACACTGGATATGCCCAATATCATCTGATCTTGGAAGCTAAGAAGTGTGGGGCCTGTTTAGTACTTTGGTGGGAGACCACCTGGGAATACGAGGTGCTGTAGGTATTTTTATACTGCCAACACCATTCTGTTGATGCATTCCATTTTCAAACTTATTCATTTATGTACCAGTAGCTAGAAGTAGAAAAGTTCTAACAGAAACCTCAAAGTTCATCTACAGCCACACCACACTGGATACGCCCAATCTCATCTGATCTTGGAAACTAAGCAGTGCTGGGCCTGGTTAGTATTTGGATGGGAAACCACCTGGGAATGCAAGGTGCTGCAGATATTTTTATACTGCCAACTCCGTTTTGTTGATGCATTCCATTTTCAAACTTTTTCATTTATTTACCAGTAGTTAGAAGTAGAAAAGTTCTAACAGAAACCACAAAGATTATTTACATCCACACCACACTGGATACGCCCAATCTCATCTGATCTTGGAAGCTAAGCAGTGTTGGGCTTGGTTAGTACTTGGATGGGAGACCACCTGGGAATACAAGGTGCTGCAGGTATTTTTATACTGCCAACACCGTTCTGTTGATGCATTCCATTTTCAAACTTATTCATTTATGTACCAGTAGTTAGAAGTAGAAAAGTTCTAACAGAAACCACAAAGCTCATCTACAGCCACAACACACTGGATACGAACAATCTCATCTGATCTTGGAAGCTTAGCAGTGTTGGACCTGTTGAGTACTTTGGTGGGAGACCACCTGGGAATACGAGGTGCTGTAGGTATTTTTATACTGCCAACACCGTTCTGTTGATGCATTCCATTTTCAAACTTATTAATTTATGTACCAGTAGTTAGAAGTAGAAAAGTTCTAACAGAAACCCCAAAGCTTATCTACAGCCACACCACACTGGATACGCCCAGTATCATCTGATCTTGGAAGCTAAGAAGTGTTGGGTCTGGTTAGTACTTGGATGGGAGACAACCTGGGAATACAAGATGCTGGAGGTATTTTTATACTGCCAACACCATTCTGTTGATGCATTCCATTTTCAAACATTCATTTATGTACCAGTAGCTAGAAGTAGAAAAGTTCTAACAGAAATCGCAAAGTTCATCTACAGCCACACCACACTGGATACGCCCAATCTCATCTGATCTTGGAAGCTAAGCAGTGTTGGGCCTGTTTAGTACTTTGGTGGGAGACCACCTGGGAATACGAGGTGCTGTAGGTATTTTTATACTGCCAACACCGTTCTGTTGATGCATTCCATTTTCAAACGTTTTCATTTATTTACCAGTAGCTAGAAGTAGAAAAGTTCTTACAGAAACCATAAAGATTATCTACAGCCACACCACACTGGATGCGCCCAATCTCTTCTGATCTTGGAAGCTAAGCAGTGTTGGGCTTGGTTAGTATTTGGATGGGAGACCACCTGGGAATACAAGGTGCTGCTGGTATTTTTATACTGCCAACACCGTTCTGTTGATGCATTCCATTTTCAAACTTATTCATTTATGTACCAGTAGTTAGAAGTAGAAAAGTTCTAACAGAAACCACAAAGCTCATCTACAGCCACAACACACTGGATACGAACAATCTCATCTGATCTTGGAAGCTTAGCAGTGTTGGGCCTGTTGAGTACTTTGGTGGGAGACCACCTGGGAATACGAGGTGCTGTAGGTATTTTTATACTGCCAACACCGTTCTGTTGATGCATTCCATTTTCAAACTTATTAATTTATGTACCAGTAGTTAGAAGTAGAAAAGTTCTAACAGAAACCCCAAAGCTTATCTACAGCCACACCACACTGGATACGCCCAGTATCATCTGATCTTGGAAGCTAAGAAGTGTTGGGTCTGGTTAGTACTTGGATGGGAGACAACCTGGGAATACAAGATGCTGGAGGTATTTTTATACTGCCAACACCATTCTGTTGATGCATTCCATTTTCAAACATTCATTTATGTACCAGTAGCTAGAAGTAGAAAAGTTCTAACAGAAACCGCAAAGTTCATCTACAGCCACACCACACTGGATACGCCCAATCTCATCTGATCTTGGAAGCTAAGCAGTGTTGGGCCTGTTTAGTACTTTGGTGGGAGACCACCTGGGAATACGAGGTGCTGTAGGTATTTTTATACTGCCAACACCGTTCTGTTGATGCATTCCATTTTCAAACTTTTTCATTTATTTACCAGTAGTTAGAAGTAGAAAAGTTCTTACAGAAACCATAAAGATTATCTACAGCCACACCACACTGGATACGCCCAATCTCATCTGATCTTGGAAGATAAGCAGTGTTGGGCTTGGTTAGTACTTGGATGTGAGACCACCTGGGAGTACAAGGTGCTGTAGATCTTTTTATACTGCAAACACCATTCTGTTGATGCATTCCATTTTCAAACCTGTTCATTTATGTACCAGTAGTTAGAAGTAGAAAAGTTCTAACAGAAACCGCAAAGCTCATCTACAGCCACACCACACTGGATCTGCCCAATATCATTTGACCTTGGAAGCTCAACAGTGTTGGGCCTGGTTAGTACTTGGATGGGAGACCACCTGGGAATGCAAGGTGCTGTAGGTGTTTTTATACTGCCAACACCATTCTGTTGATGCATTCCATTTTCAAACTTATTCATTTATGTACCCGTAGTTAGAAGTAGAAAAGTTCTAACAGAAACCGCAAAGCTCATCTACAGCCACACCACACTGGATACACCCAATCTCATCTGATCTTGGAAGCTAAGAAGTGTTGGACCTGGTTAGTACTTGGATGGGAGACAACCAGGGAATACAAGGTGCTGGAGTTATTTTTATACTGCCAACACCATTCTGTTGATGCATTCCATTTTCAAACTTATTCATTTATGTACCAGTAGCTAGAAGTAGAAAAGTTCTAACAGAAACCGCAAAGTTCATCTACAGCCACACCACAGTGGATACGCCCAATCTCATCTGACCTTGGAACTAAGCAGTGCTGGGCCTGGTTAGTGTTTGGATGGGAAACCACCTGGGAATGCAAGGTGCTGCAGATATTTATATACTGCCAACTCCGTTCTGTTGATGCATTCCATTTTCAAACTTAGTTCATTTATTTACCAGTAGTTAGAAGTAGAAAAGTTCTAACAGAAACCACAAAGCTTATCTACAGCCTCATCACACTGGATATGCCCAATATCATCTGATCTTGGAAGCTAAGAAGTGTGGGGCCTGTTTAGTACTTTGGTGGGAGACCACCTGGGAATACGAGGTGCTGTAGGTATTTTTATACTGCCAACACCATTCTGTTGATGCATTCCATTTTCAAACTTATTCATTTATGTACCAGTAGCTAGAAGTAGAAAAGTTCTAACAGAAACCTCAAAGTTCATCTACAGCCACACCACACTGGATACGCCCAATCTCATCTGATCTTGGAAACTAAGCAGTGCTGGACCTGGTTAGTATTTGGATGGGAAACCACCTGGGAATGCAAGGTGCTGCAGATATTTTTATACTGCCAACTCCGTTTTGTTGATGCATTCCATTTTCAAACTTTTTCATTTATTTACCAGTAGTTAGAAGTAGAAAAGTTCTAACAGAAACCACAAAGCTCATCTACAGCCACACCACACTGGATACGCCCAATCTCATCTGATCTTGGAAGATAAGCAGTGTTGGGCTTGGTTAGTACTTGGATGTGAGACCACCTGGGAGTACAAGGTGCTGTAGATCTTTTTATACTGCAAACACCATTCTGTTGATGCATTCCATTTTCAAACCTGTTCATTTATGTACCAGTAGTTAGAAGTAGAAAAGTTCTAACAGAAACCGCAAAGCTCATCTACAGCCACACCACACTGGATCTGCCCAATATCATTTGACCTTGGAAGCTCAACAGTGTTGGGCCTGGTTAGTACTTGGATGGGAGACCACCTGGGAATGCAAGGTGCTGTAGGTGTTTTTATACTGCCAACACCATTCTGTTGATGCATTCCATTTTCAAACTTATTCATTTATGTACCCGTAGTTAGAAGTAGAAAAGTTCTAACAGAAACCGCAAAGCTCATCTACAGCCACACCACACTGGATACACCCAATCTCATCTGATCTTGGAAGCTAAGAAGTGTTGGACCTGGTTAGTACTTGGATGGGAGACAACCAGGGAATACAAGGTGCTGGAGTTATTTTTATACTGCCAACACCATTCTGTTGATGCATTCCATTTTCAAACTTATTCATTTATGTACCAGTAGCTAGAAGTAGAAAAGTTCTAACAGAAACCGCAAAGTTCATCTACAGCCACACCACAGTGGATACGCCCAATCTCATCTGACCTTGGAACTAAGCAGTGCTGGGCCTGGTTAGTGTTTGGATGGGAAACCACCTGGGAATGCAAGGTGCTGCAGATATTTATATACTGCCAACTCCGTTCTGTTGATGCATTCCATTTTCAAACTTAGTTCATTTATTTACCAGTAGTTAGAAGTAGAAAAGTTCTAACAGAAACCACAAAGCTTATCTACAGCCTCATCACACTGGATATGCCCAATATCATCTGATCTTGGAAGCTAAGAAGTGTGGGGCCTGTTTAGTACTTTGGTGGGAGACCACCTGGGAATACGAGGTGCTGTAGGTATTTTTATACTGCCAACACCATTCTGTTGATGCATTCCATTTTCAAACTTATTCATTTATGTACCAGTAGCTAGAAGTAGAAAAGTTCTAACAGAAACCTCAAAGTTCATCTACAGCCACACCACACTGGATACGCCCAATCTCATCTGATCTTGGAAACTAAGCAGTGCTGGACCTGGTTAGTATTTGGATGGGAAACCACCTGGGAATGCAAGGTGCTGCAGATATTTTTATACTGCCAACTCCGTTTTGTTGATGCATTCCATTTTCAAACTTTTTCATTTATTTACCAGTAGTTAGAAGTAGAAAAGTTCTAACAGAAACCACAAAGCTCATCTACAGCCACACCACACTGGATACGCCCAATCTCATCTGATCTTGGAAGATAAGCAGTGTTGGGCTTGGTTAGTACTTGGATGTGAGACCACCTGGGAGTACAAGGTGCTGTAGATCTTTTTATACTGCAAACACCATTCTGTTGATGCATTCCATTTTCAAACCTGTTCATTTATGTACCAGTAGTTAGAAGTAGAAAAGTTCTAACAGAAACCGCAAAGCTCATCTACAGCCACACCACACTGGATCTGCCCAATATCATTTGACCTTGGAAGCTCAACAGTGTTGGGCCTGGTTAGTACTTGGATGGGAGACCACCTGGGAATGCAAGGTGCTGTAGGTGTTTTTATACTGCCAACACCATTCTGTTGATGCATTCCATTTTCAAACTTATTCATTTATGTACCCGTAGTTAGAAGTAGAAAAGTTCTAACAGAAACCGCAAAGCTCATCTACAGCCACACCACACTGGATACACCCAATCTCATCTGATCTTGGAAGCTAAGAAGTGTTGGACCTGGTTAGTACTTGGATGGGAGACAACCAGGGAATACAAGGTGCTGGAGTTATTTTTATACTGCCAACACCATTCTGTTGATGCATTCCATTTTCAAACTTATTCATTTATGTACCAGTAGCTAGAAGTAGAAAAGTTCTAACAGAAACCGCAAAGTTCATCTACAGCCACACCACAGTGGATACGCCCAATCTCATCTGACCTTGGAACTAAGCAGTGCTGGGCCTGGTTAGTGTTTGGATGGGAAACCACCTGGGAATGCAAGGTGCTGCAGATATTTTTATACTGCCAACTCCGTTCTGTTGATGCATTCCATTTTCAAACTTAGTTCATTTATTTACCAGTAGTTAGAAGTAGAAAAGTTCTAACAGAAACCACAAAGCTTATCTACAGCCTCATCACACTGGATATGCCCAATATCATCTGATCTTGGAAGCTAAGAAGTGTGGGGCCTGTTTAGTACTTTGGTGGGAGACCACCTGGGAATACGAGGTGCTGTAGGTATTTTTATACTGCCAACACCATTCTGTTGATGCATTCCATTTTCAAACTTATTCATTTATGTACCAGTAGCTAGAAGTAGAAAAGTTCTAACAGAAACCTCAAAGTTCATCTACAGCCACACCACACTGGATACGCCCAATCTCATCTGATCTTGGAAACTAAGCAGTGCTGGGCCTGGTTAGTATTTGGATGGGAAACCACCTGGGAATGCAAGGTGCTGCAGATATTTTTATACTGCCAACTCCGTTTTGTTGATGCATTCCATTTTCAAACTTTTTCATTAATTTACCAGTAGTTAGAAGTAGAAAAGTTCTAACAGAAACCACAAAGATTATTTACATCCACACCACACTGGATACGCCCAATCTCATCTGATCTTGGAAGCTAAGCAGTGTTGGGCTTGGTTAGTACTTGGATGGGAGACCACCTGGGAATACAAGGTGCTGCAGGTATTTTTATACTGCCAACACCGTTCTGTTGATGCATTCCATTTTCAAACTTATTCATTTATGTACCAGTAGTTAGAAGTAGAAAAGTTCTAACAGAAACCACAAAGCTCATCTACAGCCACAACACACTGGATACGAACAATCTCATCTGATCTTGGAAGCTTAGCAGTGTTGGGCCTGTTGAGTACTTTGGTGGGAGACCACCTGGGAATACGAGGTGCTGTAGGTATTTTTATACTGCCAACACCGTTCTGTTGATGCATTCCATTTTCAAACTTATTAATTTATGTACCAGTAGTTAGAAGTAGAAAAGTTCTAACAGAAACCCCAAAGCTTATCTACAGCCACACCACACTGGATACGCCCAGTATCATCTGATCTTGGAAGCTAAGAAGTGTTGGGTCTGGTTAGTACTTGGATGGGAGACAACCTGGGAATACAAGATGCTGGAGGTATTTTTATACTGCCAACACCATTCTGTTGATGCATTCCATTTTCAAACATTCATTTATGTACCAGTAGCTAGAAGTAGAAAAGTTCTAACAGAAACCGCAAAGTTCATCTACAGCCACACCACACTGGATACGCCCAATCTCATCTGATCTTGGAAGCTAAGCAGTGTTGGGCCTGTTTAGTACTTTGGTGGGAGACCACCTGGGAATACGAGGTGCTGTAGGTATTTTTATACTGCCAACACCGTTCTGTTGATGCATTCCATTTTCAAACTTTTTCATTTATTTACCAGTAGTTAGAAGTAGAAAAGTTCTTACAGAAACCACAAAGCTTATCTACAGCCACACCACACTGGATACGCCCAGTATCATCTGATCTTGGAAGCTAAGAAGTGTTGGGTCTGGTTAGTACTTGGATGGGAGACAACCTGGGAATACAAAGTGCTGGAGGTATTTTTATACTGCCAATACCATTCTGTTGATGCATTTCATTTTCAAACTTATTCATTTATGTACCAGTAGCTAGAAGTAGAAAAGTTCTAACAGAAACCGCAAAGTTCATCTACAGCCACACCACACTGGATACGCCCAATCTCATCTGATCTTGGAAACTAAGCAGTGCTGGGCCTGGTTAGTATTTGGATGGGAAACCACCTGGGAATGCAAGGTGCTGCAGATATTTTTATACTGCCAACTCCGTTTTGTTGATGCATTCCATTTTCAAACTTTTTCATTTATTTACCAGTAGTTAGAAGTAGAAAAGTTCTAACAGAAACCATAAAGATTATCTACAGCCACACCACACTGGATACGCCCAATTTCATCTGATCTTGGAAGCTAAGCAGTTTTGGGCTTGGTTAGTATTTGGATGGGAGACCACCTGGGAATACAAGGTGCTGCAGGTATTTTTATACTGCCAACACCGTTCTGTTGATGCATTCCATTTTCAAACTTATTCATTTATGTACCAGTAGTTAGAAGTAGAAAAGTTCTAACAGAAACCACAGAGCTTATCTACAGCCACACCACACTGGATCTGCCCAATATCATTTGACCTTGGAAGCTCAACAGTGTTGGGCCTGGTTAGTACTTGGATGGGAGACCACCTGGGAATGCAAGGTGCTGTAGGTGTTTTTATACTGCCAACACCATTCTGTTGATGCATTCCATTTTCAAACTTATTCATTTATGTACCCGTAGTTAGAAGTAGAAAAGTTCTAACAGAAACCGCAAAGCTCATCTACAGCCACACCACACTGGATACACCCAATCTCATCTGATCTTGGAATCTAAGAAGTGTTGGACCTGGTTAGTACTTGGATGGGAGACAACCAGGGAATACAAGGTGCTGGAGTTATTTTTATACTGCCAACACCATTCTGTTGATGCATTCCATTTTCAAACTTATTCATTTATGTACCAGTAGCTAGAAGTAGAAAAGTTCTAACAGAAACCGCAAAGTTCATCTACAGCCACACCACAGTGGATACGCCCAATCTCATCTGACCTTGGAACTAAGCAGTGCTGGGCCTGGTTAGTGTTTGGATGGGAAACCACCTGGGAATGCAAGGTGCTGCAGATATTTTTATACTGCCAACTCCGTTCTGTTGATGCATTCCATTTTCAAACTTAGTTCATTTATTTACCAGTAGTTAGAAGTAGAAAAGTTCTAACAGAAACCACAAAGCTCATCTACAGCCACAACACACTGGATACGAACAATCTCATCTGATCTTGGAAGCTTAGCAGTGTTGGGCCTGTTGAGTACTTTGGTGGGAGACCACCTGGGAATACGAGGTGCTGTAGGTATTTTTATACTGCCAACACCATTCTGTTGATGCATTCCATTTTCAAACTTATTCATTTATGTACCAGTAGCTAGAAGTAGAAAAGTTCTAACAGAAACCTCAAAGTTCATCTACAGCCACACCACACTGGATACGCCCAATCTCATCTGATCTTGGAAACTAAGCAGTGCTGGGCCTGGTTAGTATTTGGATGGGAAACCACCTGGGAATGCAAGGTGCTGCAGATATTTTTATACTGCCAACTCCGTTTTGTTGATGCATTCCATTTTCAAACTTTTTCATTTATTTACCAGTAGTTAGAAGTAGAAAAGTTCTAACAGAAACCACAAAGCTCATCTACAGCCACAACACACTGGATACGAACAATCTCATCTGATCTTGGAAGCTTAGCAGTGTTGGGCCTGTTGAGTACTTTGGTGGGAGACCACCTGGGAATACGAGGTGCTGTAGGTATTTTTATACTGCCAACACCGTTCTGTTGATGCATTCCATTTTCAAACTTATTAATTTATGTACCAGTAGTTAGAAGTAGAAAAGTTCTAACAGAAACCCCAAAGCTTATCTACAGCCACACCACACTGGATACGCCCAGTATCATCTGATCTTGGAAGCTAAGAAGTGTTGGGTCTGGTTAGTACTTGGATGGGAGACAACCTGGGAATACAAGATGCTGGAGGTATTTTTATACTGCCAACACCATTCTGTTGATGCATTCCATTTTCAAACATTCATTTATGTACCAGTAGCTAGAAGTAGAAAAGTTCTAACAGAAACCGCAAAGTTCATCTACAGCCACACCACACTGGATACGCCCAATCTCATCTGATCTTGGAAGCTAAGCAGTGTTGGGCCTGTTTAGTACTTTGGTGGGAGACCACCTGGGAATACGAGGTGCTGTAGGTATTTTTATACTGCCAACACCGTTCTGTTGATGCATTCCATTTTCAAACTTTTTCATTTATTTACCAGTAGTTAGAAGTAGAAAAGTTCTTACAGAAACCATAAAGATTATCTACAGCCACACCACACTGGATGCGCCCAATCTCTTCTGATCTTGGAAGCTAAGCAGTGTTGGGCTTGGTTAGTATTTGGATGGGAGACCACCTGGGAATACAAGGTGCTGCTGGTATTTTTATACTGCCAACACCGTTCTGTTGATGCATTCCATTTTCAAACTTATTCATTTATGTACCAGTAGTTAGAAGTAGAAAAGTTCTAACAGAAACCACAAAGCTTATCTACAGCCACACCACACTGGATACGCCCAGTATCATCTGATCTTGGAAGCTAAGAAGTGTTGGGTCTGGTTAGTACTTGGATGGGAGACAACCTGGGAATACAAAGTGCTGGAGGTATTTTTATACTGCCAATACCATTCTGTTGATGCATTTCATTTTCAAACTTATTCATTTATGTACCAGTAGCTAGAAGTAGAAAAGTTCTAACAGAAACCGCAAAGTTCATCTACAGCCACACCACACTGGATACGCCCAATCTCATCTGATCTTGGAAACTAAGCAGTGCTGGGCCTGGTTAGTATTTGGATGGGAAACCACCTGGGAATGCAAGGTGCTGCAGATATTTTTATACTGCCAACTCCGTTTTGTTGATGCATTCCATTTTCAAACTTTTTCATTTATTTACCAGTAGTTAGAAGTAGAAAAGTTCTAACAGAAACCATAAAGATTATCTACAGCCACACCACACTGGATACGCCCAATTTCATCTGATCTTGGAAGCTAAGCAGTGTTGGGCTTGGTTAGTATTTGGATGGGAGACCACCTGGGAATACAAGGTGCTGCAGGTATTTTTATACTGCCAACACCGTTCTGTTGATGCATTCCATTTTCAAACTTATTCATTTATGTACCAGTAGTTAGAAGTAGAAAAGTTCTAACAGAAACCACAGAGCTTATCTACAGCCACACCACACTGGATACGAACAATCTCATCTGAGCTTGGAACCTAAGCAGTGTTGGGCTTGTTTAGTACTTTGGTGGGAGACCACCTGGGAATACGAGGTGCTGTAGGTATTTTTATACTGCCAACACCGTTCTGTTGATGCATTCCATTTTCAAACTTATTTATTTATGTACCAGTAGTTAGAAGTAGAAAAGTTCTAACAGAAACCACAAAGCTCATCTACAGCTACACCACACTGGATACGCCCAATCTCATCTGATCTTGGAAGCTAAGAAGTGTTGGGCCTGATTAGTACTTGGATGGGAGACAACCTGGGAATACAAGGTGCTGGAGGTATTTTTATACTGCCAACACCATTCTGTTGATGCATTCTATTTTCAAACTTATTCATTTATGTACCAGTAGCTAGAAGTAGAAAAGTTCTAACAGAAACCGCAAAGTTCATCTACAGCAACACCACACTGGAAACGCCCAATCTCATCTGATCTTGGAAACTAAGCAGTGCTGGGCCTGGTTAGTATTTGTATGGGAAACCACCTGGGAATGCAAGGTGCTGCAGATATTTTTATACTGCCAACTCCGTTTTGTTGATGCATTCCATTTTCAAACTTTTTCATTTATTTACCAGTAGTTAGAAGTAGAAAAGTTCTAACAGAAACCACAAAGCTCATCTACAGCCACACCACACTGGATACGCCCAATCTCATCTGATCTTGGAAGATAAGCAGTGTTGGGCTTGGTTAGTACTTGGATGTGAGACCACCTGGGAGTACAAGGTGCTGTTGATCTTTTTATACTGCAAACACCATTCTGTTGATGCATTCCATTTTCAAACCTGTTCATTTATGTACCAGTAGTTAGAAGTAGAAAAGTTCTAACAGAAACCGCAAAGCTCATCTACAGCCACACCACACTGGATCTGCCCAATATCATTTGACCTTGGAAGCTCAACAGTGTTGGGCCTGGTTAGTACTTGGATGGGAGACCACCTGGGAATGCAAGGTGCTGTAGGTGTTTTTATACTGCCAACACCATTCTGTTGATGCATTCCATTTTCAAACTTATTCATTTATGTACCCGTAGTTAGAAGTAGAAAAGTTCTAACAGAAACCGCAAAGCTCATCTACAGCCACACCACACTGGATACACCCAATCTCATCTGATCTTGGCAGCTAAGAAGTGTTGGACCTGGTTAGTACTTGGATGGGAGACAACCAGGGAATACAAGGTGCTGGAGTTATTTTTATACTGCCAACACCATTCTGTTGATGCATTCCATTTTCAAACTTATTCATTTATGTACCAGTAGCTAGAAGTAGAAAAGTTCTAACAGAAACCGCAAAGTTCATCTACAGCCACACCACAGTGGATACGCCCAATCTCATCTGACCTTGGAACTAAGCAGTGCTGGGCCTGGTTAGTGTTTGGATGGGAAACCACCTGGGAATGCAAGGTGCTGCAGATATTTTTATACTGCCAACTCCGTTCTGTTGATGCATTCCATTTTCAAACTTAGTTCATTTATTTACCAGTAGTTAGAAGTAGAAAAGTTCTAACAGAAACCACAAAGCTTATCTACAGCCTCATCACACTGGATATGCCCAATATCATCTGATCTTGGAAGCTAAGAAGTGTGGGGCCTGTTTAGTACTTTGGTGGGAGACCACCTGGGAATACGAGGTGCTGTAGGTATTTTTATACTGCCAACACCATTCTGTTGATGCATTCCATTTTCAAACTTATTCATTTATGTACCAGTAGCTAGAAGTAGAAACGTTCTAACAGAAACCTCAAAGTTCATCTACAGCCACACCACACTGGATACGCCCAATCTCATCTGATCTTGGAAACTAAGCAGTGCTGGGCCTGGTTAGTATTTGGATGGGAAACCACCTGGGAATGCAAGGTGCTGCAGATATTTTTATACTGCCAACTCCGTTTTGTTGATGCATTCCATTTTCAAACTTTTTCATTTATTTACCAGTAGTTAGAAGTAGAAAAGTTCTAACAGAAACCACAAAGATTATTTACATCCACACCACACTGGATACGCCCAATCTCATCTGATCTTGGAAGCTAAGCAGTGTTGGGCTTGGTTAGTACTTGGATGGGAGACCACCTGGGAATACAAGGTGCTGCAGGTATTTTTATACTGCCAACACCGTTCTGTTGATGCATTCCATTTTCAAACTTATTCATTTATGTACCAGTAGTTAGAAGTAGAAAAGTTCTAACAGAAACCACAAAGCTCATCTACAGCCACAACACACTGGATACGAACAATCTCATCTGATCTTGGAAGCTTAGCAGTGTTGGACCTGTTGAGTACTTTGGTGGGAGACCACCTGGGAATACGAGGTGCTGTAGGTATTTTTATACTGCCAACACCGTTCTGTTGATGCATTCCATTTTCAAACTTATTAATTTATGTACCAGTAGTTAGAAGTAGAAAAGTTCTAACAGAAACCCCAAAGCTTATCTACAGCCACACCACACTGGATACGCCCAGTATCATCTGATCTTGGAAGCTAAGAAGTGTTGGGTCTGGTTAGTACTTGGATGGGAGACAACCTGGGAATACAAGATGCTGGAGGTATTTTTATACTGCCAACACCATTCTGTTGATGCATTCCATTTTCAAACATTCATTTATGTACCAGTAGCTAGAAGTAGAAAAGTTCTAACAGAAATCGCAAAGTTCATCTACAGCCACACCACACTGGATACGCCCAATCTCATCTGATCTTGGAAGCTAAGCAGTGTTGGGCCTGTTTAGTACTTTGGTGGGAGACCACCTGGGAATACGAGGTGCTGTAGGTATTTTTATACTGCCAACACCGTTCTGTTGATGCATTCCATTTTCAAACTTATTCATTTATGTACCAGTAGTTAGAAGTAGAAAAGTTCTAACAGAAACCACAAAGCTCATCTACAGCCACAACACACTGGATACGAACAATCTCATCTGATCTTGGAAGCTTAGCAGTGTTGGGCCTGTTGAGTACTTTGGTGGGAGACCACCTGGGAATACGAGGTGCTGTAGGTATTTTTATACTGCCAACACCGTTCTGTTGATGCATTCCATTTTCAAACTTATTAATTTATGTACCAGTAGTTAGAAGTAGAAAAGTTCTAACAGAAACCCCAAAGCTTATCTACAGCCACACCACACTGGATACGCCCAGTATCATCTGATCTTGGAAGCTAAGAAGTGTTGGGTCTGGTTAGTACTTGGATGGGAGACAACCTGGGAATACAAGATGCTGGAGGTATTTTTATACTGCCAACACCATTCTGTTGATGCATTCCATTTTCAAACATTCATTTATGTACCAGTAGCTAGAAGTAGAAAAGTTCTAACAGAAACCGCAAAGTTCATCTACAGCCACACCACACTGGATACGCCCAATCTCATCTGATCTTGGAAGCTAAGCAGTGTTGGGCCTGTTTAGTACTTTGGTGGGAGACCACCTGGGAATACGAGGTGCTGTAGGTATTTTTATACTGCCAACACCGTTCTGTTGATGCATTCCATTTTCAAACTTTTTCATTTATTTACCAGTAGTTAGAAGTAGAAAAGTTCTTACAGAAACCATAAAGATTATCTACAGCCACACCACACTGGATACGCCCAATCTCATCTGATCTTGGAAGATAAGCAGTGTTGGGCTTGGTTAGTACTTGGATGTGAGACCACCTGGGAGTACAAGGTGCTGTAGATCTTTTTATACTGCAAACACCATTCTGTTGATGCATTCCATTTTCAAACCTGTTCATTTATGTACCAGTAGTTAGAAGTAGAAAAGTTCTAACAGAAACCGCAAAGCTCATCTACAGCCACACCACACTGGATCTGCCCAATATCATTTGACCTTGGAAGCTCAACAGTGTTGGGCCTGGTTAGTACTTGGATGGGAGACCACCTGGGAATGCAAGGTGCTGTAGGTGTTTTTATACTGCCAACACCATTCTGTTGATGCATTCCATTTTCAAACTTATTCATTTATGTACCCGTAGTTAGAAGTAGAAAAGTTCTAACAGAAACCGCAAAGCTCATCTACAGCCACACCACACTGGATACACCCAATCTCATCTGATCTTGGAAGCTAAGAAGTGTTGGACCTGGTTAGTACTTGGATGGGAGACAACCAGGGAATACAAGGTGCTGGAGTTATTTTTATACTGCCAACACCATTCTGTTGATGCATTCCATTTTCAAACTTATTCATTTATGTACCAGTAGCTAGAAGTAGAAAAGTTCTAACAGAAACCGCAAAGTTCATCTACAGCCACACCACAGTGGATACGCCCAATCTCATCTGACCTTGGAACTAAGCAGTGCTGGGCCTGGTTAGTGTTTGGATGGGAAACCACCTGGGAATGCAAGGTGCTGCAGATATTTATATACTGCCAACTCCGTTCTGTTGATGCATTCCATTTTCAAACTTAGTTCATTTATTTACCAGTAGTTAGAAGTAGAAAAGTTCTAACAGAAACCACAAAGCTTATCTACAGCCTCATCACACTGGATATGCCCAATATCATCTGATCTTGGAAGCTAAGAAGTGTGGGGCCTGTTTAGTACTTTGGTGGGAGACCACCTGGGAATACGAGGTGCTGTAGGTATTTTTATACTGCCAACACCATTCTGTTGATGCATTCCATTTTCAAACTTATTCATTTATGTACCAGTAGCTAGAAGTAGAAAAGTTCTAACAGAAACCTCAAAGTTCATCTACAGCCACACCACACTGGATACGCCCAATCTCATCTGATCTTGGAAACTAAGCAGTGCTGGGCCTGGTTAGTATTTGGATGGGAAACCACCTGGGAATGCAAGGTGCTGCAGATATTTTTATACTGCCAACTCCGTTTTGTTGATGCATTCCATTTTCAAACTTTTTCATTTATTTACCAGTAGTTAGAAGTAGAAAAGTTCTAACAGAAACCACAAAGATTATTTACATCCACACCACACTGGATACGCCCAATCTCATCTGATCTTGGAAGCTAAGCAGTGTTGGGCTTGGTTAGTACTTGGATGGGAGACCACCTGGGAATACAAGGTGCTGCTGGTACTTTTATACTGCCAACACCGTTCTGTTGATGCATTCCATTTTCAAACTTATTCATTTATGTACCAGTAGTTAGAAGTAGAAAAGTTCTAACAGAAACCACAAAGCTCATCTACAGCCACAACACACTGGATACGAACAATCTCATCTGATCTTGGAAGCTTAGCAGTGTTGGGCCTGTTGAGTACTTTGGTGGGAGACCACCTGGGAATACGAGGTGCTGTAGGTATTTTTATACTGCCAACACCGTTCTGTTGATGCATTCCATTTTCAAACTTATTAATTTATGTACCAGTAGTTAGAAGTAGAAAAGTTCTAACAGAAACCCCCAAAGCTTATCTACAGCCACACCACACTGGATACGCCCAGTATCATCTGATCTTGGAAGCTAAGAAGTGTTGGGTGTGGTTAGTACTTGGATGGGAGACAACCTGGGAATACAAGATGCTGGAGGTATTTTTATACTGCCAACACCATTCTGTTGATGCATTCCATTTTCAAACATTCATTTATGTACCAGTAGCTAGAAGTAGAAAAGTTCTAACAGAAACCGCAAAGTTCATCTACAGCCACACCACACTGGATACGCCCAATCTCATCTGATCTTGGAAGCTAAGCAGTGTTGGGCCTGTTTAGTACTTTGGTGGGAGACCACCTGGGAATACGAGGTGCTGTAGGTATTTTTATACTGCCAACACCGTTCTGTTGATGCATTCCATTTTCAAACTTTTTCATTTATTTACCAGTAGTTAGAAGTAGAAAAGTTCTAACAGAAACCATAAAGATTATCTACAGCCACACCACACTGGATGCGCCCAATTTCATCTGATCTTGGAAGCTAAGCAGTGTTGGGCTTGGTTAGTATTTGGATGGGAGACCACCTGGGAATACAAGGTGCTGCTGGTGTTTTTATACTGCCAACACCGTTCTGTTGATGCATTCCATTTTCAAACTTATTCATTTATGTACCAGTAGTTAGTAGTAGAAAAGTTCTAACAGAAACCACAGAGCTCATCTACAGCCACACCACACTGGATACGAACAATCTCATCTGATCTTGGAAGCTAAGCAGTGTTGGGCCTGTTTAGTACTTTGGTGGGAGACCACCTGGGAATACGAGGTGCTGTAGGTATTTTTATACTGCCAACACCGTTCTGTTGATGCATTCCATTTTCAAACTTATTCATTTATGTACCAGTAGTTAGAAGTAGAAAAGTTCTAACAGAAACCACAAAGCTCATCTACAGCCACACCACACTGGATACGCCCAATCTCATCTGATCTTGGAAGATAAGCAGTGTTGGGCTTGGTTAGTACTTAGATGTGAGACCACCTGGGAGTACAAGGTGCTGTAGATCTTTTTATACTGCAAACACCATTCTGTTGATGCATTCCATTTTCAAACCTGTTCATTTATGTACCAGTAGTTAGAAGTAGAAAAGTTCTAACAGAAACCGCAAAGCTCATCTACAGCCACACCACACTGGATCTGCCCAATATCATTTGACCTTGGAAGCTCAACAGTGTTGGGCCTGGTTAGTACTTGGATGGGAGACCACCTGGGAATGCAAGGTGCTGTAGGTGTTTTTATACTGCCAACACCATTCTGTTAATGCATTCCATTTTCAAACTTATTCATTTATGTACCCTTAGTTAGAAGTAGAAAAGTTCTAACAGAAACCGCAAAGCTCATCTACAGCCACACCACACTGGATACACCCAATCTCATCTGATCTTGGAAGCTAAGAAGTGTTGAACCTGGTTAGTACTTGGATGGGAGACAACCAGGGAATACAAGGTGCTGAAGTTATTTTTATACTGCCAACACCATTCTGTTGATGCATTCCATTTTCAAACTTATTCATTTATGTACCAGTAGCTAGAAGTAGAAAAGTTCTAACAGAAACCGCAAAGTTCATCTACAGCCACACCACAGTGGATACGCCCAATCTCATCTGACCTTGGAACTAAGCAGTGCTGGGCCTGGTTAGTGTTTGGATGGGAAACCACCTGGGAATGCAAGGTGCTGCAGATATTTTTATACTGCCAACTCCGTTCTGTTGATGCATTCCATTTTCAAACTTTGTTCATTTATTTACCAGTAGTTAGAAGTAGAAAAGTTCTAACAGAAACCACAAAGCTTATCTACAGCCTCATCACACTGGATATGCCCAATATCATCTGATCTTGGAAGTTAAGAAGTGTGGGGCCTGTTTAGTACTTTGGTGGGAGACCACCTGGGAATACGAGGTGCTGTAGGTATTTTTATACTGCCAACACCATTCTGTTGATGCATTCCATTTTCAAACTTATTCATTTATGTACCAGTAGCTAGAAGTAGAAAAGTTCTAACAGAAACCTCAAAGTTCATCTACAGCCACACCACACTGGATACGCCCAATCTCATCTGATCTTGGAAACTAAGCAGTGCTGGGCCTGGTTAGTATTTGGATGGGAAACCACCTGGGAATGCAAGGTGCTGCAGATATTTTTATACTGCCAACTCCGTTTTGTTGATGCATTCCATTTTCAAACTTTTTCATTTATTTACCAGTAGTTAGAAGTAGAAAAGTTCTAACAGAAACCACAAAGGTTATCTACATCCACACCACACTGGATACGCCCAATATCATCTGATCTTGGAAGCTAAGCAGTGTTGGGCTTGGTTAGTACTTGGATGGGAGACCACCTGGGAATACAAGGTGCTGCAGGTATTTTTATACTGCCAACACCGTTCTGTTGATGCATTCCATTTTCAAACATTCATTTATGTACCAGTAGTTAGAAGTAGAAAAGTTCTAACAGAAACCACAAAGCTCATCTACAGCCACACCACACTGGATACGAACAATCTCATCTGATCTTGGAAGCTAAGCAGTGTTGGGCCTGTTTAGTACTTTGGTGGGAGACCACCTGGGAATACGAGGTGCTGTAGGTATTTTTATACTGCCAACACCGTTCTGTTGATGCATTCCATTTTCAAACTTATTCATTTATGTACCAGTAGTTAGAAGTAGAAAAGTTCTAACAGAAACCACAAAGCTCATCTACAGCCACACCACACTGGATACGCCCAATCTCATCTGATCTTGGAAGCTAAGCAGTGTTGGGCTTGGTTAGTACTTGGATGTGAGACCACCTGGGAGTACAAGGTGCTGTAGATCTTTTTATACTGCAAACACCATTCTGTTGATGCATTCCATTTTCAAACCTGTTCATTTATGTACCAGTAGTTAGAAGTAGAAAAGTTCTAACAGAAACCGCAAAGCTCATCTACAGCCACACCACACTGGATCTGCCCAATATCATTTGACCTTGGAAGCTCAACAGTGTTGGGCCTGGTTAGTACTTGGATGGGAGACCACCTGGGAATGCAAGGTGCTGTAGGTGTTTTTATACTGCCAACACCATTCTGTTGATGCATTCCATTTTCAAACTTATTCATTTATGTACCAGTAGTTAGAAGTAGAAAAGTTCTAACAGAAACCGCAAAGCTCATCTACAGCCACACCACACTGGATACACCCAATCTCATCTGATCTTGGAAGCTAAGAAGTGTTGGACCTGGTTAGTACTTGGATGGGAGACAACCAGGGAATACAAGGTGCTGGAGTTATTTTTATACTGCCAACACCATTCTGTTGATGCATTCCATTTTCAAACTTATTCATTTATGTACCAGTAGCTAGAAGTAGAAAAGTTCTAACAGAAACCGCAAAGTTCATCTACAGCCACACCACAGTGGATACGCCCAATCTCATCTGACCTTGGAACTAAGCAGTGCTGGGCCTGGTTAGTGTTTGGATGGGAAACCACCTGGGAATGCAAGGTGCTGCAGATATTTTTATACTGCCAACTCCGTTCTGTTGATGCATTCCATTTTCAAACTTTGTTCATTTATTTACCAGTAGTTAGAAGTAGAAAAGTTCTAACAGAAACCACAAAGCTTATCTACAGCCTCATCACACTGGATATGCCCAATATCATCTGATCTTGGAAGCTAAGAAGTGTGGGGCCTGTTTAGTACTTTGGTGGGAGACCACCTGGGAATACGAGGTGCTGTAGGTATTTTTATACTGCCAACACCATTCTGTTGATGCATTCCATTTTCAAACTTATTCATTTATGTACCAGTAGCTAGAAGTAGAAAAGTTCTAACAGAAACCTCAAAGTTCATCTACAGCCACACCACACTGGATACGCCCAATCTCATCTGATCTTGGAAGCTAAGCAGTGTTGGGCTTGGTTAGTACTTGGATGGGAGACCACCTGGGAATACAAGGTGCTGCAGGTATTTTTATACTGCCAACACCGTTCTGTTGATGCATTCCATTTTCAAACTTATTCATTTATGTACCAGTAGTTAGAAGTAGAAAAGTTCTAACAGAAACCACAAAGCTATCTACAGCCTCATCACACTGGATATGCCCAATATCATCTGATCTTGGAAGCTAAGAAGTGTGGGGCCTGTTTAGTACTTTGGTGGGAGACCACCTGGGAATACGAGGTGCTGTAGGTATTTTTATACTGCCAACACCATTCTGTTGATGCATTCCATTTTCAAACTTATTCATTTATGTACCAGTAGCTAGAAGTAGAAAAGTTCTAACAGAAACCTCAAAGTTCATCTACAGCCACACCACACTGGATACGCCCAATCTCATCTGATCTTGGAAACTAAGCAGTGCTGGGCCTGGTTAGTATTTGGATGGGAAACCACCTGGGAATGCAAGGTGCTGCAGATATTTTTATACTGCCAACTCCGTTCTGTTGATGCATTCCATTTTCAAACTTTGTTCATTTATTTACCAGTAGTTAGAAGTAGAAAAGTTCTAACAGAAACCACAAAGCTTATCTACAGCCTCATCACACTGGATATGCCCAATATCATCTGATCTTGGAAGCTAAGAAGTGTGGGGCCTGTTTAGTACTTTGGTGGGAGACCACCTGGGAATACGAGGTGCTGTAGGTATTTTTATACTGCCAACACCATTCTGTTGATGCATTCCATTTTCAAACTTATTCATTTATGTACCAGTAGCTAGAAGTAGAAAAGTTCTAACAGAAACCTCAAAGTTCATCTACAGCCACACCACACTGGATACGCCCAATCTCATCTGATCTTGGAAACTAAGCAGTGCTGGGCCTGGTTAGTATTTGGATGGGAAACCACCTGGGAATGCAAGGTGCTGCAGATATTTTTATACTGCCAACTCCGTTTTGTTGATGCATTCCATTTTCAAACTTTTTCATTTATTTACCAGTAGTTAGAAGTAGAAAAGTTCTAACAGAAACCACAAAGATTATTTACATCCACACCACACTGGATACGCCCAATCTCATCTGATCTTGGAAGCTAAGCAGTGTTGGGCTTGGTTAGTACTTGGATGGGAGACCACCTGGGAATACAAGGTGCTGCAGGTATTTTTATACTGCCAACACCGTTCTGTTGATGCATTCCATTTTCAAACTTATTCATTTATGTACCAGTAGTTAGAAGTAGAAAAGTTCTAACAGAAACCACAAAGCTCATCTACAGCCACACCACACTGGATACGAACAATCTCATCTGATCTTGGAAGCTAAGCAGTGTTGGGCCTGTTTAGTACTTTGGTGGGAGCCCACCTGGGAATACGAGGTGCTGTAGGTATTTTTATACTGCCAACACCGTTCTGTTGATGCATTCCATTTTCAAACTTATTCATTTATGTACCAGTAGTTAGAAGTAGAAAAGTTCTAACAGAAACCACAAAGCTCATCTACAGCCACACCACACTGGATACGCCCAATCTCATCTGATCTTGGAAGCTAAGCAGTGTTGGTCCTGGTTAGTACTAGGATAGGAGACCACCTGGCAATATGAGGTGCTGTAGGTATTTTTATACTGCCAACACCGTTCTGTTGATGCATTCCATTTTCAAACTTATTCATTTATGTACCAGTAGCTAGAAGTAGAAAAGTTCTAACAGAAACCGCAAAGTTTATCTACAGCCACACCACACTGGATACGCCCAATCTCATCTGATCTTGGAAACTAAGCAGTGCTGGGCTTGGTTAGTATTTGGATGGGAAACCACCTGGGAATGCAAGGTGCTGCAGATATTTTTATACTGCCAACTCCGTTTTGTTGATGCATTCCATTTTCAAACTTATTCATTTATTTACCAGTAGTTAGAAGTAGAAAAGTTCTAACAGAAACCACAAAGCTCATCTACAGCCACACCACACTGGATACGGACAATCTCATCTGATCTTGGAAGCTAAGCAGTGTTGGGCCTGTTTAGTACTTTGGTGGGAGACCACCTGGGAATACGAGGTGCTGTAGGTATTTTTATACTGCCAACACCGTTCTGTTGATGCATTCTATTTTCAAACTTATTCATTTATGTACCAGTACCTAGAAGTAGAAAAGTTATAACAGAAACTACAAAGCTCATCTATAGCCACACCACACTGGATACGCCCAATCTCATCTGATCTTTCAAGCTAAGCAGTGTTGGGCCTGGTTAACACTTGGATGGGAGACTACCTGGGAATACAAGGTGCTGCAGGTATTTTTATACTGCCAACACCGTTCTGTTGATGCATTCCATTTTCAAACTTATTCATTTATGTACCAGTAATTAGAAGTAGAAAAGTTCTAACAGAAACCACAAAGCTCATCTACAGCCACACCACACTGGATACGAACAATCTCATCTGATCTTGGAAGCTTAGCAGTGTTGGGCCTGTTTAGTACTTTGGTGGGAGACCACCTGGGAATACGAGGTGCTGTAGGTATTTTTATACTGCCAACACCGTTCTGTTGATGCATTCCATTTTCAAACTTATTAATTTATGTACCAGTAGCTAGAAGTAGAAAAGTTCTAACAGAAACCACAAAGCTTATCTACAGCCACACCACACTGGATACGCCCAGTATCATCTGATCTTGGAAGCTAAGAAGTGTTGGGTCTGGTTAGTACTTGGATGGGAGACAACCTGGGAATACAAAGTGCTGGAGGTATTTTTATACTGCCAATACCATTCTGTTGATGCATTTCATTTTCAAACTTATTCATTTATGTACCAGTAGCTAGAAGTAGAAAAGTTCTAACAGAAACCGCAAAGTTCATCTACAGCCACACCACACTGGATACGCCCAATCTCATCTGATCTTGGAAACTAAGCAGTGCTGGGCCTGGTTAGTATTTGGATGGGAAACCACCTGGGAATGCAAGGTGCTGCAGATATTTTTATACTGCCAACTCCGTTTTGTTGATGCATTCCATTTTCAAACTTTTTCATTTATTTACCAGTAGTTAGAAGTAGAAAAGTTCTAACAGAAACCATAAAGATTATCTACAGCCACACCACACTGGATACGCCCAATTTCATCTGATCTTGGAAGCTAAGCAGTGTTGGGCTTGGTTAGTACTTGGATGGGAGACCACCTGGGAATACAAGGTGCTGCAGGTATTTTTATACTGCCAACACCGTTCTGTTGATGCATTCCATTTTCAAACTTATTCATTTATGTACCAGTAGTTAGAAGTAGAAAAGTTCTAACAGAAACCACAGAGCTTATCTACAGCCACACCACACTGGATACGAACAATCTCATCTGAGCTTGGAACCTAAGCAGTGTTGGGCTTGTTTAGTACTTTGGTGGGAGACCACCTGGGAATACGAGGTGCTGTAGGTATTTTTATACTGCCAACACCGTTCTGTTGATGCATTCCATTTTCAAACTTATTTATTTATGTACCAGTAGTTAGAAGTAGAAAAGTTCTAACAGAAACCACAAAGCTCATCTACAGCTACACCACACTGGATACGCCCAATCTCATCTGATCTTGGAAGCTAAGAAGTGTTGGGCCTGATTAGTACTTGGTTGGGAGACAACCTGGGAATACAAGGTGCTGGAGGTATTTTTATACTGCCAACACCATTCTGTTGATGCATTCTATTTTCAAACTTATTCATTTATGTACCAGTAGCTAGAAGTAGAAAAGTTCTAACAGAAACCGCAAAGTTCATCTACAGCAACACCACACTGGAAACGCCCAATCTCATCTGATCTTGGAAACTAAGCAGTGCTGGGCCTGGTTAGTATTTGTATGGGAAACCACCTGGGAATGCAAGGTGCTGCAGATATTTTTATACTGCCAACTCCGTTTTGTTGATGCATTCCATTTTCAAACTTTTTCATTTATTTACCAGTAGTTAGAAGTAGAAAAGTTCTAACAGAAACCACAAAGCTCATCTACAGCCACACCACACTGGATACGCCCAATCTCATCTGATCTTGGAAGATAAGCAGTGTTGGGCTTGGTTAGTACTTGGATGTGAGACCACCTGGGAGTACAAGGTGCTGTAGATCTTTTTATACTGCAAACACCATTCTGTTGATGCATTCCATTTTCAAACCTGTTCATTTATGTACCAGTAGTTAGAAGTAGAAAAGTTCTAACAGAAACCGCAAAGCTCATCTACAGCCACACCACACTGGATCTGCCCAATATCATTTGACCTTGGAAGCTCAACAGTGTTGGGCCTGGTTAGTACTTGGATGGGAGACCACCTGGGAATGCAAGGTGCTGTAGGTGTTTTTATACTGCCAACACCATTCTGTTGATGCATTCCATTTTCAAACTTATTCATTTATGTACCCGTAGTTAGAAGTAGAAAAGTTCTAACAGAAACCGCAAAGCTCATCTACAGCCACACCACACTGGATACACCCAATCTCATCTGATCTTGGAAGCTAAGAAGTGTTGGACCTGGTTAGTACTTGGATGGGAGACAACCAGGGAATACAAGGTGCTGGAGTTATTTTTATACTGCCAACACCATTCTGTTGATGCATTCCATTTTCAAACTTATTCATTTATGTACCAGTAGCTAGAAGTAGAAAAGTTCTAACAGAAACCGCAAAGTTCATCTACAGCCACACCACAGTGGATACGCCCAATCTCATCTGACCTTGGAACTAAGCAGTGCTGGGCCTGGTTAGTGTTTGGATGGGAAACCACCTGGGAATGCAAGGTGCTGCAGATATTTTTATACTGCCAACTCCGTTCTGTTGATGCATTCCATTTTCAAACTTAGTTCATTTATTTACCAGTAGTTAGAAGTAGAAAAGTTCTAACAGAAACCACAAAGCTTATCTACAGCCTCATCACACTGGATATGCCCAATATCATCTGATCTTGGAAGCTAAGAAGTGTGGGGCCTGTTTAGTACTTTGGGGGGAGACCACCTGGGAATACGAGGTGCTGTAGGTATTTTTATACTGCCAACACCATTCTGTTGATGCATTCCATTTTCAAACTTATTCATTTATGTACCAGTAGCTAGAAGTAGAAAAGTTCTAACAGAAACCTCAAAGTTCATCTACAGCCACACCACACTGGATACGCCCAATCTCATCTGATCTTGGAAACTAAGCAGTGCTGGACCTGGTTAGTATTTGGATGGGAAACCACCTGGGAATGCAAGGTGCTGCAGATATTTTTATACTGCCAACTCCGTTTTGTTGATGCATTCCATTTTCAAACTTTTTCATTTATTTACCAGTAGTTAGAAGTAGAAAAGTTCTAACAGAAACCACAAAGATTATTTACATCCACACCACACTGGATACGCCCAATCTCATCTGATCTTGGAAGCTAAGCAGTGTTGGGCTTGGTTAGTACTTGGATGGGAGACCACCTGGGAATACAAGGTGCTGCAGGTATTTTTATACTGCCAACACCGTTCTGTTGATGCATTCCATTTTCAAACTTATTAATTTATGTACCAGTAGTTAGAAGTAGAAAAGTTCTAACAGAAACCCCAAAGCTTATCTACAGCCACACCACACTGGATACGCCCAGTATCATCTGATCTTGGAAGCTAAGAAGTGTTGGGTCTGGTTAGTACTTGGATGGGAGACAACCTGGGAATACAAGATGCTGGAGGTATTTTTATACTGCCAACACCATTCTGTTGATGCATTCCATTTTCAAACATTCATTTATGTACCAGTAGCTAGAAGTAGAAAAGTTCTAACAGAAACCGCAAAGTTCATCTACAGCCACACCACACTGGATACGCCCAATCTCATCTGATCTTGGAAGCTAAGCAGTGTTGGGCCTGTTTAGTACTTTGGTGGGAGACCACCTGGGAATACGAGGTGCTGTAGGTATTTTTATACTGCCAACACCGTTCTGTTGATGCATTCCATTTTCAAACTTTTTCATTTATTTACCAGTAGTTAGAAGTAGAAAAGTTCTAACAGAAACCATAAAGATTATCTACAGCCACACCACACTGGATGCGCCCAATTTCATCTGATCTTGGAAGCTAAGCAGTGTTGGGCTTGGTTAGTATTTGGATGGGAGACCACCTGGGAATACAAGGTGCTGCTGGTATTTTTATACTGCCAACACCGTTCTGTTGATGCATTCCATTTTCAAACTTATTCATTTATGTACCAGTAGTTAGTAGTAGAAAAGTTCTAACAGAAACCACAGAGCTCATCTACAGCCACACCACACTGGATACGAACAATCTCATCTGATCTTGGAAGCTAAGCAGTGTTGGGCCTGTTTAGTACTTTGGTGGGAGACCACCTGGGAATACGAGGTGCTGTAGGTATTTTTATACTGCCAACACCGTTCTGTTGATGCATTCCATTTTCAAACTTATTCATTTATGTACCAGTAGTTAGAAGTAGAAAAGTTCTAACAGAAACCACAAAGCTCATCTACAGCCACACCACACTGGATACGCCCAATCTCATCTGATCTTGGAAGATAAGCAGTGTTGGGCTTGGTTAGTACTTGGATGTGAGACCACCTGGGAGTACAAGGTGCTGTAGATCTTTTTATACTGCAAACACCATTCTGTTGATGCATTCCATTTTCAAACCTGTTCATTTATGTACCAGTAGTTAGAAGTAGAAAAGTTCTAACCGAAACCGCAAAGCTCATCTACAGCCACACCACACTGGATCTGCCCAATATCATTTGACCTTGGAAGCTCAACAGTGTTGGGCCTGGTTAGTACTTGGATGGGAGACCACCTGGGAATGCAAGGTGCTGTAGGTGTTTTTATACTGCCAACACCATTCTGTTAATGCATTCCATTTTCAAACTTATTCATTTATGTACCCTTAGTTAGAAGTAGAAAAGTTCTAACAGAAACCGCAAAGCTCATCTACAGCCACACCACACTGGATACACCCAATCTCATCTGATCTTGGAAGCTAAGAAGTGTTGGACCTGGTTAGTACTTGGATGGGAGACAACCAGGGAATACAAGGTGCTGAAGTTATTTTTATACTGCCAACACCATGCTGTTGATGCATTCCATTTTCAAACTTATTCATTTATGTACCAGTAGCTAGAAGTAGAAAAGTTCTAACAGAAACCGCAAAGTTCATCTACAGCCACACCACAGTGGATACGCCCAATCTCATCTGACCTTGGAACTAAGCAGTGCTGGGCCTGGTTAGTGTTTGGATGGGAAACCACCTGGGAATGCAAGGTGCTGCAGATATTTTTATACTGCCAACTCCGTTTTGTTGATGCATTCCATTTTCAAACTTTTTCATTTATTTACCAGTAGTTAGAAGTAGAAAAGTTCTAACAGAAACCACAAAGATTATCTACATCCACACCACACTGGATACGCCCAATCTCATCTGATCTTGGAAGCTAAGCAGTGTTGGGCTTGGTTAGTACTTGGATGGGAGACCACCTGGGAATACAAGGTGCTGCAGGTATTTTTATACTGCCAACACCGTTCTGTTGATGCATTCCATTTTCAAACTTATTCATTTATGTACCAGTAGTTAGAAGTAGAAAAGTTCTAACAGAAACCACAAAGCTCATCTACAGTCACACCACACTGGATACGAACAATCTCATCTGATCTTGGAAGCTAAGCAGTGTTGGGCCTGTTTAGTACTTTGGTGGGAGACCACCTGGGAATACGAGGTGCTGTAGGTATTTTTATACTGCCAACACCGTTCTGTTGATGCATTCCATTTTCAAACTTATTCATTTATGTACCAGTAGTTAGAAGTAGAAAAGTTCTAACAGAAACCACAAAGCTCATCTACAGCCACACCACACTGGATACGCCCAATCTCATCTGATCTTGGAAGCTAAGCAGTGTTGGGCTTGGTTAGTACTTGGATGTGAGACCACCTGGGAGTACAAGGTGCTGTAGATCTTTTTATACTGCAAACACCATTCTGTTGATGCATTCCATTTTCAAACCTGTTCATTTATGTACCAGTAGTTAGAAGTAGAAAAGTTCTAACAGAAACCGCAAAGCTCATATACAGCCACACCACACTGGATCTGCCCAATATCATTTGACCTTGGAAGCTCAACAGTGTTGGGCCTGGTTAGTACTTGGATGGGAGACCACCTGGGAATGCAAGGTGCTGTAGGTGTTTTTATACTGCCAACACCATTCTGTTGATGCATTCCATTTTCAAACTTATTCATTTATGTACCAGTAGTTAGAAGTAGAAAAGTTCTAACAGAAACCGCAAAGCTCATCTACAGCCACACCACACTGGATACACCCAATCTCATCTGATCTTGGAAGCTAAGAAGTGTTGGACCTGGTTAGTACTTGGATGGGAGACAACCAGGGAATACAAGGTGCTGGAGTTATTTTTATACTGCCAACACCATTCTGTTGATGCATTCCATTTTCAAACTTATTCATTTATGTACCAGTAGCTAGAAGTAGAAAAGTTCTAACAGAAACCGCAAAGTTCATCTACAGCCACACCACAGTGGATACGCCCAATCTCATCTGACCTTGGAACTAAGCAGTGCTGGGCCTGGTTAGTGTTTGGATGGGAAACCACCTGGGAATGCAAGGTGCTGCAGATATTTTTATACTGCCAACTCCGTTCTGTTGATGCATTCCATTTTCAAACTTTGTTCATTTATTTACCAGTAGTTAGAAGTAGAAAAGTTCTAACAGAAACCACAAAGCTTATCTACAGCCTCATCACACTGGATATGCCCAATATCATCTGATCCTGGAAGCTAAGAAGTGTGGGGCCTGTTTAGTACTTTGGTGGGAGACCACCTGGGAATAAGAGGTGCTGTAGGTATTTTTATACTGCCAACACCATTCTGTTGATGCATTCCATTTTCAAACTTATTCATTTATGTACCAGTAGCTAGAAGTAGAAAAGTTCTAACAGAAACCTCAAAGTTCATCTACAGCCACACCACACTGGATACGCCCAATCTCATCTGATCTTGGAAACTAAGCAGTGCTTGGCCTGGTTAGTATTTGGATGGGAAACCACCTGGGAATGCAAGGTGCTGCAGATATTTTTATACTGCCAACTCCGTTTTGTTGATGCATTCCATTTTCAAACTTTTTCATTTATTTACCAGTAGTTAGAAGTAGAAAAGTTCTAACGGAAACCACAAAGATTATTTACATCCACACCACACTGGATACGCCCAATCTCATCTGATCTTGGAAGCTAAGCAGTGTTGGGCTTGGTTAGTACTTGGATGGGAGACCACCTGGGAATACAAGGTGCTGCAGGTATTTTTATACTGCCAACAACGTTCTGTTGATGCATTCCATTTTCAAACTTATTCATTTATGTACCAGTAGTTAGAAGTAGAAAAGTTCTAACAGAAACCACAAAGCTCATCTATAGCCACACCACACTGGATACGAACAATCTCATCTGATCTTGGAAGCTAAGCAGTGTTGGGCCTGTTTAGTACTTTGGTGGGAGCCCACCTGGGAATACGAGGTGCTGTAGGTATTTTTATACTGCCAACACCGTTCTGTTGATGCATTCCATTTTCAAACTTATTCATTTATGTACCAGTAGTTAGAAGTAGAAAAGTTCTAACAGAAACCACAAAGCTCATCTACAGCCACACCACACTGGATACGCCCAATCTCATCTGATCTTGGAAGCTAAGCAGTGTTGGTCCTGGTTAGTACTAGGATAGGAGACCACCTGGCAATATGAGGTGCTGTAGGTATTTTTATACTGCCAACACCGTTCTGTTGATGCATTCCATTTTCAAACTTATTCATTTATGTACCAGTAGCTAGAAGTAGAAAAGTTCTAACAGAAACCGCAAAGTTTATCTACAGCCACACCACACTGGATACGCCCAATCTCATCTGATCTTGGAAACTAAGCAGTGCTGGGCTTGGTTAGTATTTGGATGGGAAACCACCTGGGAATGCAAGGTGCTGCAGATATTTTTATACTGCCAACTCCGTTTTGTTGATGCATTCCATTTTCAAACTTATTCATTTATTTACCAGTAGTTAGAAGTAGAAAAGTTCTAACAGAAACCACAAAGCTCATCTACAGCCACACCACACTGGATACGGACAATCTCATCTGATCTTGGAAGCTAAGCAGTGTTGGGCCTGTTTAGTACTTTGGTGGGAGACCACCTGGGAATACGAGGTGCTGTAGGAATTTTTATACTGCCAACACCGTTCTGTTGATGCATTCTATTTTCAAACTTATTAATTTATGTACCAGTACCTAGAAGTAGAAAAGTTCTAACAGAAACTACAAAGCTCATCTATAGCCACACCACACTGGATACGCCCAATCTCATCTGATCTTTCAAGCTAAGCAGTGTTGGGCCAGGTTAATACTTGGATGGGAGACTACCTGGGAATACAAGGTGCTGCAGGTATTTTTATACTGCCAACACCGTTCTGTTGATGAATTCCATTTTCAAACTTATTCATTTATGTACCAGTAATTAGAAGTAGAAAAGTTCTAACAGAAACCACAAAGCTCATCTACAGCCACACCACACTGGATACGAACAATCTCATCTGATCTTGGAAGCTTAGCAGTGTTGGGCCTGTTTAGTACTTTGGTGGGAGACCACCTGGGAATACGAGGTGCTGTAGGTATTTTTATACTGCCAACACCGTTCTGTTGATGCATTCCATTTTCAAACTTATTAATTTATGTACCAGTAGCTAGAAGTAGAAAAGTTCTAACAGAAACCACAAAGCTTATCTACAGCCACACCACACTGGATACGCCCAGTATCATCTGATCTTGGAAGCTAAGAAGTGTTGGGTCTGGTTAGTACTTGGATGGGAGACAACCTGGGAATACAAAGTGCTGGAGGTATTTTTATACTGCCAATACCATTCTGTTGATGCATTTCATTTTCAAACTTATTAATTTATGTACCAGTAGCTAGAAGTAGAAAAGTTCTAACAGAAACCGCAAAGTTCATCTACAGCCACACCACACTGGATACGCCCAATCTCATCTGATCTTGGAAACTAAGCAGTGCTGGGCCTGGTTAGTATTTGGATGGGAAACCACCTGGGAATGCAAGGTGCTGCAGATATTTTTATACTGCCAACTCCGTTTTGTTGATGCATTCCATTTTCAAACTTTTTCATTTATTTACCAGTAGTTAGAAGTAGAAAAGTTCTAACAGAAACCATAAAGATTATCTACAGCCACACCACACTGGATATGCCCAATTTCATCTGATCTTGGAAGCTAAGCAGTGTTGGGCTTGGTTAGTATTTGGATGGGAGACCACCTGGGAATACAAGGTGCTGCAGGTATTTTTATACTGCCAACACCGTTCTGTTGATGCATTCCATTTTCAAACTTATTCATTTATGTACCAGTAGTTAGAAGTAGAAAAGTTCTAACAGAAACCACAGAGCTTATCTACAGCCACACCACACTGGATACGAACAATCTCATCTGAGCTTGGAACCTAAGCAGTGTTGGGCTTGTTTAGTACTTTGGTGGGAGACCACCTGGGAATACGAGGTGCTGTAGGTATTTTTATACTGCCAACACCGTTCTGTTGATGCATTCCATTTTCAAACTTATTTATTTATGTACCAGTAGTTAGAAGTAGAAAAGTTCTAACAGAAACCACAAAGCTCATCTACAGCTACACCACACTGGATACGCCCAATCTCATCTGATCTTGGAAGCTAAGAAGTGTTGGGCCTGATTAGTACTTGGATGGGAGACAACCTGGGAATACAAGGTGCTGGAGGTATTTTTATACTGCCAACACCATTCTGTTGATGCATTCTATTTTCAAACTTATTCATTTATGTACCAGTAGCTAGAAGTAGAAAAGTTCTAACAGAAACCGCAAAGTTCATCTACAGCAACACCACACTGGAAACGCCCAATCTCATCTGATCTTGGAAACTAAGCAGTGCTGGGCCTGGTTAGTATTTGTATGGGAAACCACCTGGGAATGCAAGGTGCTGCAGATATTTTTATACTGCCAACTCCGTTTTGTTGATGCATTCCATTTTCAAACTTTTTCATTTATTTACCAGTAGTTAGAAGTAGAAAAGTTCTAACAGAAACCACAAAGCTCATCTACAGCCACACCACACTGGATACGAACAATCTCATATGATCTTGGAAGCTTAGCAGTGTTGGGCCTGTTTAGTACTTTGGTGGGAGACCACCTGGGAATACGAGGTGCTGTAGGTATTTTTATACTGCCAACACCGTTCTGTTGATGCATTCCATTTTCAAACTTATTAATTTATGTACCAGTAGTTAGAAGTAGAAAAGTTCTAACAGAAACCACAAAGTTTATCTACAGCCACACCACACTGGATACGCCCAATTTCATCTGTTCTTGGAAGCTAAGTAGTGTTGGGCCTGGTTAGTACTTGGATGGGAGACAACCTGGGAATACAAGTTGCTGGAGGTATTTTTATACTGCCAACACCATTCTGTTGATGCATTTCATTTTCAAACTTATTCATTTATGTACCAGTAGCTAGAAGTAGAAAAGTTCTAACAGAAACCGCAAAGTTCATCTACAGCCACACCACACTGGATACGCCCAATCTCATCTGATCTTGGAAACTAAGCAGTGCTGGGCCTGGTTAGTATTTCGATGGGAAACCACCTGGGAATGCAAGGTGCTGCAGATATTTTTATACTGCCAACTCCGTTTTGTTGATGCATTCCATTTTCAAACTTTTTCATTTATTTACCAGTAGTTAGAAGTAGAAAAGTTCTAACAGAAACCATAAAGATTATCTACAGCCACACCACACTGGATACGCCCAATTTCATCTGATCTTGGAAGCTAAGCAGTGTTGGGCTTGGTTAGTATTTGGATGGGAGACCACCTGGGAATACAAGGTGCAACAGGTATTTTTATACTGCCAACACCGTTCTGTTGATGCATTCCATTTTCAAACTTATTCATTTATGTACCAGTAGTTAGAAGTAGAAAAGTTCTAACAGAAACCACAGAGCTCATCTACAGCCACACAACACTGGATACGAACAATTTCATCTGATCTTGGAAGCTAAGCAGTGTTGGGCCTGTTTAGTACTTTGGTGGGAGACCACCTGGGAATACGAGGTGCTGTAGGTATTTTTATACTGCCAACACCGTTCTGTTGATGCATTCCATTTTCAAACTTATTAATTTATGTACCAGTAGTTAGAAGTAGAAAAGTTCTAACAGAAACCACAAAGCTCATCTACAGCCACACCACACTGGATATGCCCAATCTCATCTGATCTTGGAAGCTAAGCAGTGTTGGGCTTGGTTAGTACTTGGATGTGAGACCACCTGGGAGTACAAGGTGCTGTAGATCTTTTTATACTGCCAACACCGTTCTGTTGATGCATTCCATTTTCAAACTTGTTCATTTATGTACAAGTTGTTAGAAGTAGAAAAGTTCTAACAGAAACCGCAAAGCTCATCTACAGCCACACCACACTGGATCTGCCCAATATCATTTGACCTTGGAAGCTCAGCAGTGTTGGGCCTGGTTAGTACTTGGATGGGAGACCACTTGGGAATACAAGGTGCTGTAGGTATTTTTATACTGCCAACACTGTTCTGTTGATGCATTCCATTTTCAAACCTATTAATTTATGTACCAGTAGTTAGAAGTAGAAAATTCTAACAGAAACCGCAAAGCTCATCTATAGCCACACCACACTGGATACGCCCAATCTTATCTGATCTTGGAATTTAAGCCGTGTTGGGCTTGTTTAGTACTTTGGTGGGAGACAACCTGGGAATACGAGGTGCTGTAGGTATTTTTATACTGCCAACACCGTTCTGTTGATGCATTCCATTTTCAAACTTATTCATTTATGTACCAGTAGTTAGAAGTAGAAAAGTTCTTACAGAAACCACAAAGCTCATCTACAGCCACACCACACTGGATACGCCCAATCTCATCTGATCTTGGAAGCTAAGCAGTGTTGGGACTGGTTAGTACTTTGATGGGAGACCACCTGGGAATACAAAGTACTGTAGTTATTTTTATACTGCCAACACCGTTCTGTTGATGCATTACATTTTCAAACTTATTCATTTATGTACCAGTAGTTAGAAGTAGAAAAGTTCTAACAGAAACCACAAAACTCATCTACAGCCACACCTCACTGGATATGCCCAATCTCATCTGACCTTGGAAACTAAGCAGTGCTGGGCCTGGTTAGTATTTGGATGGGAAACCACCTGGGAATGCAAGGTGCTGCAGATATTTTTATACTGCCAACTCCGTTTTGTTGATGCATTCCATTTTCAAACTATTTCATTTATTTACTAGTAGTTAGAAGTAGAAAAGTTCTAACAGAAACTAGAGATGAGCGGGTTCGGTTTCTCTGAATCCGAACCCGCCCGAACTTCATGTTTTTTTTCACGGGTCCGAGCGACTCGGATCTTCCCGCCTTGCTCGGTTAACCCGAGCGCGCCCGAACGTCATCATGACGCTGTCGGATTCTCGCGAGGCTCGGATTCTATCGCGAGACTCGGATTCTATATAAGGAGCCCGCGTCGCCGCCATTTTCACACGTGCATTGAGATTGATAGGGAGAGGACGTGGCTGGCGTCCTCTCCGTTTAGAATTAGAATAGATTAGAGAGACACTTGATTTACTAATTTTGGGGAGCATTAGGAGTACTCAGTAGTGTACAGTGCAGAGTTTTGCTGATAGTGACCAGTGACCACCACTTTTATTTATAATCCGTTCTCTGCCTGAAAAAAGCGATACACAGCACACAGTGACTCAGTCACATACCATATCTGTGTGCACTGCTCAGGCTCAGGCCAGTGTGCTGCATCATCTATTATCTATATATAATATTATATATATCTGTCTGACTGCTCAGCTCACACAGCTTATAATTGTGGGGGAGACTGGGGAGCACTACTGCAGTGCCAGTTATAGGTTATAGCAGGAGCCAGGAGTACATAATATATTATATAGTGAGTGACCACCAGACACACAGTGCAGTTTATTTAATATATCCGTTCTCTGCCTGAAAAAAGCGATACACACAGTGACTCAGTCAGTCACATACCATATCTGTGTGCACTGCTCAGGCTCAGGCCAGTGTGCTGCATCATCTATATATATATTATATATCTGTCTGACTGCTCAGCTCACACAGCTTATAATTGTGGGGGAGACTGGGGAGCACTACTGCAGTGCCAGTTATAGGTTATAGCAGGAGCCAGGAGTACATAATATTATATTAAAATTAAACAGTGCACACTTTTGCTGCAGGAGTGCCACTGCCAGTGTGACTAGTGACCAGTGACCTGACCACCAGTATATAATATTAGTAGTATACTATCTCTTTATCAACCAGTCTATATTAGCAGCAGACACAGTACAGTGCGGTAGTTCACGGCTGTGGCTACCTCTGTGTCGGCACTCGGCAGCCCGTCCATAATTGTATATACCACCTAACCGTGGTTTTTTTTCCTTTCTTTATACATACATACTAGTTACGAGTATACTATCTCTTTATCAACCAGTCTATATATTAGCAGCAGACACAGTACAGTGCGGTAGTTCACGGCTGTGGCTACCTCTGTGTCGGCACTCGGCAGCCCGTCCATAATTGTATATACCACCTAACCGTGTTTTTTTTTTCTTTCTTTATACATACATACTAGTTACGAGTATACTATCTCTTTATCAACCAGTCTATATATTAGCAGCAGACACAGTACAGTGCGGTAGTTCACGGCTGTGGCTACCTCTGTGTCGGCACTCGGCAGCCCGTCCATAATTGTATATACCACCTAACCGTGTTTTTTTTTTCTTTCTTTATACATACATACTAGTTACGAGTATACTATCTCTTTATCAACCAGTCTATATATTAGCAGCAGACACAGTACAGTGCAGTAGTTCACGGCTGTGGCTACCTCTGTGTCGGCACTCGGCAGCCCGTCCATAATTGTATATACCACCTAACCGTGGTTTTTTTTCTTTCTTTATACATACATACTAGTTACGAGTATACTATCTCTTTATCAACCAGTCTATATATTAGCAGCAGACACAGTACAGTGCGGTAGTTCACGGCTGTGGCTACCTCTGTGTCGGCACTCGGCAGCCCGTCCATAATTGTATATACCACCTAACCGTGGTTTTTTTTTCTTTCTTTATACATACATACTAGTTACGAGTATACTATCTCTTTATCAACCAGTCTATATATTAGCAGCAGACACAGTACAGTGCGGTAGTTCACGGCTGTGGCTACCTCTGTGTCGGCACTCGGCAGCCCGTCCATAATTGTATATACCACCTAACTGTGGTTTTTTTTTCTTTCTTTATACATACATACTAGTTACGAGTATACTATCTCTTTATCAACCAGTCTATATATTAGCAGCAGACACAGTACAGTGCGGTAGTTCACGGCTGTGGCTACCTCTGTGTCGGCACTCGGCAGCCCGTCCATAATTGTATACTAGTATCCAATCCATCCATCTCCATTGTTTACCTGAGGTGCCTTTTAGTTGTGCCTATTAAAATATGGAGAACAAAAATGTTGAGGTTCCAAAATTAGGGAAAGATCAAGATCCACTTCCACCTCGTGCTGAAGCTGCTGCCACTAGTCATGGCCGAGACGATGAAATGCCAGCAACGTCGTCTGCCAAGGCCGATGCCCAATGTCATAGTACAGAGCATGTCAAATCCAAAACACCAAATATCAGTAAAAAGCCTCTTTTTTTCTTTGCGTCATGTGCTGTTTGGGGAGGGTTTTTTGGAAGGGACATCCTGCGTGACACTGCAGTGCCACTCCTAGATGGGCCCGGTGTTTGTGTCGGCCACTAGGGTCGCTAATCTTACTCACACAGCTACCTCATTGCGCCTCTTTTTTTCTTTGCGTCATGTGCTGTTTGGGGAGGGTTTTTTGGAAGGGACATCCTGCGTGACACTGCAGTGCCACTCCTAGATGGGCCCGGTGTTTGTGTCGGCCACTAGGGTCGCTAATCTTACTCACACAGCTACCTCATTGCGCCTCTTTTTTTCTTTGCGTCATGTGCTGTTTGGGGAGGGTTTTTTGGAAGGGACATCCTGCGTGACACTGCAGTGCCACTCCTAGATGGGCCCGGTGTTTGTGTCGGCCACTAGGGTCGCTAATCTTACTCACACAGCTACCTCATTGCGCCTCTTTTTTTCTTTGCGTCATGTGCTGTTTGGGGAGGGTTTTTTGGAAGGGCCATCCTGCGTGACACTGCAGTGCCACTCCTAGATGGGCCCGGTGTTTGTGTCGGCCACTAGGGTCGCTAATCTTACTCACACAGCTACCTCATTGCGCCTCTTTTTTTCTTTGCGTCATGTGCTGTTTGGGGAGGGTTTTTTGGAAGGGACATCCTGCGTGACACTGCAGTGCCACTCCTAGATGGGCCCGGTGTTTGTGTCGGCCACTAGGGTCGCTAATCTTACTCACACAGCTACCTCATTGCGCCTCTTTTTTTCTTTGCGTCATGTGCTGTTTGGGGAGGGTTTTTTGGAAGGGACATCCTGCGTGACACTGCAGTGCCACTCCTAGATGGGCCCGGTGTTTGTGTCGGCCACTAGGGTCGCTTATCTTACTCACACAGCGACCTCGGTGCAAATTTTAGGACTAAAAATAATATTGTGAGGTGTGAGGTATTCAGAATAGACTGAAAATGAGTGTAAATTATGGTTTTTGAGGTTAATAATACTTTGGGATCAAAATGACCCCCAAATTCTATGATTTAAGCTGTTTTTTAGTGTTTTTTGAAAAAAACACCCGAATCCAAAACACACCCGAATCCGACAAAAAAAAATCGGTGAGGTTTTGCCAAAACGCGGTCGAACCCAAAACACGGCCGCGGAACCGAACCCAAAACCAAAACACAAAACCCGAAAAATTTCAGGCGCTCATCTCTAACAGAAACCACAAAGCTCAACTACAGCCACACCACACTGGATACGGACAATCGCATCTGATCTTGGAAGCTAAGCAGTGTTGGGTCTGTTTAGTACTTTGGTGGGAGACCACCTGGGAATACGAGGTGCTGTAGGTATTTTTATACTGCCAACACCGTTCTGTTGATGCATTCCATTTTCAAACTTATTAATTTATGTACCAGTAGTTAGAAGTAGAAAAGTTCTAACAGAAACCACAAAACTCATCTACAGCCAAACCACACTGGATACGCCCAATCTCATCTGATCTTGGAAGCTAAGCAGTGTTGGGACTGGTTAGTACTTTGATGGGAGACCACCTGGGAATTCAAGGTACTGCAGGTGTTTTTATACTGCCAACACCGTTGTGTTGAGGCATTTCATTTTCAAACTTATTCATTTATGTACCAGTAGTTAGAAGTAGAAAAGTTCTAACAGAAACCACAAAGCTCATCTACAGCCACACCACACTGGATATGAACAATCTCATCTGATCTTGGAAGCTAAGCAGTGTTGGGCCTGTTTAGTACTTTGGTGGGAGACCACCTGGGAATACGAGGTGCTGTAGGTATTTTTATACTGCCAACACCGTTCTGTTGATGCATTCCATTTTCAAACTTATTAATTTATGTACCAGTAGTTAGAAGTAGAAAAGTTCTAACAGAAACAACAAAGCTCATCTACAGCCTCACCACACTGGATACGCCCAATCTCATCTGATCTTGGAAGTTAAGAAGTGTTGGGCTTGGTTAGTACTTGGATGGGAGACCACCTTGGAATACGAGGTGCTGTAGGTATTTTTATACTGCCAACACCGTTCTGTTGATGCATTCCATTTTCAAACTTATTAATTTATGTACCAGTAGTTAGAAGTAGAAAAGTTCTAACAGAAACCACAAAGCTTATCTACAGCCACACCACACTGGATACGCCCAATATCATCTGATCTTGGAAACTAAGAAGTGTTGGGCCTGGTTAGTTCTTGGATGGGAGACAACCTGGGAATACAAGGTGCTGAAGGTATTTTTATACTGCCAACACCATTGTGTTGATGCATTTCATTTTCAAACTTATTCATTTATGTACCAGTAGCTAGAAGTAGAAAAGTTCTAACAGAAACCGCAAAGTTCATCTACAGCCACACCACACTGGATACGCCCAATATCATCTGATCTTGGAAACTAAGCAGTGCTGGGCCTGGTTAGTATTTGGATGGGAAACCACCTGGGAATGCAAGGTGCTGCAGATATTTTTATACTGCCAACTCCGTTTTGTTGATGCATTCCATTTTCAAACTTGTTCATTTATGTACCAGTAGTTAGAAGTAGAAAAGTTCTAACAGAAACCGCAAAGCTCATCTACAGCCACACCACACTGGATCTGCCCAATATCATTTGACCTTGGAAGCTCAGCAGTGTTGGGCCTGGTTAGTACTTGGATGGGAGACCACCTGGGAATACAAGGTGCTGTAGGTATTTTTATACTGCCAACACCGTTCTGTTGATGCATTCCATTTTCAAACTTATTAATTTATGTACCAGTAGTTAGAAGTAGAAAAGTTCTAACAGAAACCACAAAGCTCATCTACAGCCACACCACACTGGATACGCCCAATCTCATCTGATCTTGGAAGCTAAGCAGTGTTGGGTTTGGTTAGTACTTGGATGGGAGACCACCTGGGAATACAAGGTGCTGTAGGTATTTTTATACTGCCAACACCGTTCTGTTGATGCATTCCATTTTCAAACTTATTAATTTATGTACCAGTAGTTAGAAGTAGAAAAGTTCTAACAGAAACCACAATGCTCATCTACAGCCACACCACACTGGATACGGACAATCTCATCTGATCTTGGAAGCTAAGCAGTGTTGGGCCTGTTTAGTACTTTGGTGGGAGACCACCTGGGAATACGAGGTGCTGTAGGTATTTTTATACTGCCAACACCGTTCTGTTGATGCATTCCATTTTCAAACTTATTAATTTATGTACAAGTTGTTAGAAGTAGAAAAGTTCTAACAGAAACCGCAAAGCTCATCTACAGCCACATCACAATGGATCTGCCCAATATCATTTGACCTTGGAAGCTCAGCAGTGTTGGGCCTGGTTAGTACTTGGATGGGAGACCACTTGGGAATACAAGGTGCTGTAGGTATTTTTATACTGCCAACACTGTTCTGTTGATGCATTCCATTTTCAAACTTATTAATTTATGTACCAGTAGTTAGAAGTAGAAAAGTTCTAACAGAAACCGCAAAGCTCATCTATAGCCACACCACACTGAATACGCCCAATCTCATCTGATCTTGGAATTTAAGCCGTGTTGGGCCTGTTTAGTACTTTGGTGGGAGACAACCTGGGAATACGAGGTGCTGTAGGTATTTTTATACTGCCAACACCGTTCTGTTGATGCATTCCATTTTCAAACTTATTCATTTATGTACCAGTAGTTAGAAGTAGAAAAGTTCTAACAGAAACCACAAAGCTCATCTACAGCCACACCACACTGGATATGCCCAATCTCATCTGATCTTGGAAGCTAAGCAGTGTTGGGACTGGTTAGTACTTTGATGGGAGACCACCTGGGCATACAAGGTGCTGCAGGTATTTTTATACTGCCAACACCGTTCTGTTGAAGCATTCCACTTTCAATCTTATTCATTTATGTACCAGTGGCTAGAAGTAGAAAAGTTCTAACAGAAACCACAAAGCTCATCTACAGCCACACCACACTGGATACACCCAATCTCATCTGATCTTGGAAGCTAAGCAGTGTTGGGCCTGGTTAGTGCTTGGATCGGAGACCACCTGGGAATACAAAGTACTGTAGGTATTTTTATACTGCCAACACCGTTCTGTTGATGCATTACATTTTCAAACTTATTCATTTATGTACCAGTAGTTAGAAGTAGAAAAGTTCTAACAGAAACCACAAAACTCATCTACAGCCACTCCTCACTGGATACGCCTAATCTCATCTGACCTTGGAAACTAAGCAGTGCTGGGCCTGGTTAGTATTTGGATGGGAAACCACCTGGGAA